>NW_014577070.1:519515-549593 GCF_000485595.1 Priapulus caudatus
TGAGTGTGAGTGTGTGTGTGCGTGTGTGTGTGTGTGTGTGTGTGTGTGTGTGTGTGTGTGTGCGGGTGTGCGCGCGCGTGTGTGCGCGTGTGTGTGTGTGTACATGCGTGCCTGTGTGCGTGCGGGTGTGTTCGTGCCAATCTGTGTTTCACAATTAGTCCAAAATTCCCACGCTACTTGTATAACCCCTATCTATCTATCTATCTATCTATCTATCTATCTATCTATCTATCTATCTATCTATCTATCTATCTATCTATCTATCTATCTATCTATCTATCTATCTATCCATCTATCTATACCAACTCATCTATCATGGAGCGCTGCATATACCTGCCACATAGAATGCGCAAATTAACCATAGCCTTGTTGTTCATACTGTTGTAAATGTACTAGGCAACTTTACTCGTAAAACGAGAGAAAACAGGCTTGACGGATTGTATAAACGCGACTTCATAGTTATAAACAACATAGATAGATAGATGGATAGATAGATAGATAGCTAGATAGCTAGATAGCTAAATAACTATCTATCTATCTATTATCTATTATCTATCTATTATCTATCTATCTATCTATCTATCTATCTATCTATCTATCTATCTATCTATCTATCTATCTATCTATCTATCTATCTATCTATCTATCTATCTATCTAATAGATAGATAGATAGATAGATAGATAGATAGATAGATAGATAGATAGATAGATAGATAGATAGATATACTCTAGTCATATCCCGAGTTATCAGAATTAGTGAAAAAGAAGAAGTGAAGGTAGTGAATCATGTCCCAAGCCTTCAACTTCAAGGAAAGGTTTTAATTGCCGTTTGGGCCACCGTACCCGAGCGTGCGGACATCTAGGCGTAAGACCGGCAGACGACAGAGTAACACGCTCACGCAACGTTCGTATAACTCGCTGGCGCTCCCGATGAAGCACACGGTGATAATGATGCAGCGTGTACGACAGAAACGGATGCGTAATTGGCTAAAATCCCTCCTCTACTACTACTACTACTACTACAAGTACTACAAGTACCAGTTACTACGCCGCAGCAGGGAGATGAAGAGAACGCTCGCAACACTCGTTCATTAGCAATTACACACACGCCGCTAAATATCATCGACAAACACTCGACAGCGATTCTGGTTGCCATGCCAACTGACGATAGCGGCGCGATTTGCGAAAGATGATTCCCGCGCGCGTGGCAAACAAACAGACGACGAACGATCACAACTTGCGCCGCCGCCGCCGACGACGACGACCGCCCACGTACGACCGCCTCGCCGACGACGACGTGCGGTGCAGAATGTCAACGCTGCGCAATACATATCATACGAATTGTTGCGCAATATACATGCGATCTTTGCGATGCGCACGTACTATATAGAGATAATGGCGCGTTTTACGCGAGGTGTGGGGCCAACCCCACCCCCACACGCTTCTTCTTGCCAATATATCAGCGGCGGTTTTATGGCCGGCAACGGGGTGTAATGACAGCTATACGTACGATACGTGGCAGAAGCCACATGGGCGCTGTTGCTGCTAGCATCGCAGCGCTGTCGTTGTGCACCACGGCTCAACACGCGGTTGTGTACACGGGTTTTTCTCACAACGATAGCAACAGGGGACGACGCTGCCTGGCCAAAGCCTACGTTAGGACGTCAGATTTCGTGGCTGTGCTCAGGATTAGGGTTTCATTAAGGTTATGGTTAGGGATACGTTAGGATTAGGGTGTCGTTACGGTTAGAGCTAGGGATGGGTAAGGATTAGCGTTAGGGTTCGGGTCATGAGTTAGCAGAGACATTGCTAGGTTAGGGTTAACCGGTTACTATTAGGGTTAGAGATAGAGTTATGATAATGATGGTGATGATGTTGTTGTTGTTGTTGATGATGTTGATGATGATGATGATGATGATGATGATGATGATGATAGTGACGATGATGATGAAGATGATGATGGGGGTCCCAACGTGGGATCAAGCCCGTTGCTCTGCATGCGATTCCAGTTTTGCGTGCGTCCGTGTGTGCGTGCGTGTGTCCGTGCGTGCGTGCGCGCGTGCACATGTCTTGTGTTTTACCTCCGCGCGTGGTTTACTTTCTAGCACACGTATCATCAGCCAGCACTCTGAGCGCTCGGCTGATCAATGCTGGGCTGCGGCATGCATAATTGACTACATCGCAGCCGCACACCTACCCTAGCTAATTGCGACCATTATTTCCGGCGGAGAGCTAAATAGTCGTGCATTAGTCATTAGTGCATCGTTGCTGTAGCGTCATAACGCGTCCATCTGCCGATCCCGTGTGACGGTGCCTCACTGTCAACACGGCACCTGGCGTTGACACCTCAGCTTCGCCCTGCTTTTAGGCCATCCGCCTGTTGTCACGCATCATGCAGGGCCGTGGCTCTAGAACGTAGCTATAGCCCTTCGCTCTGCCACAGGCCATGTGGCAGAGCGAAAGGCTATAGTTCAAGATCTAGCGGGGCCGTAGTAAGAAAAGGGCCCAGCCACGCACGCGTGAATTCGGTGAAAAAAACTGCAAATAAGTCTCACAATGAGTGTACGCTAATAATATGAAATCGTCAAAATGAAACCCTCGTTTCAGACCCCCTCCCTCCCCCCGGGCCGCCACGTTATTCACGTTGCTTGGGAGCCGCGCCCCTCCCTCGTCATTACTCATCTCCTCCCTTTCTCCCTTAGGAATTCTCCCGGGATATACGGCTGTCATGTACTTCAGCTTCTTACGGCCGGGTCACCGTCGAAATTGACATCGGTCGTAGTGGCATCAAGAGCTAATAATACACATTAACTAATAATACATATATGTATGATTAGCTCTTGCTGGCATGCCACATATCGCCCAACGCTCGTTTCCTAATATCAATTAGTAACAAACCGTACATAGCTACGACACGGTAACAGCGGGTGATCATAAACAACATTTTGTCCAGGATAACGGTGACTTGTAATCCATAGATATTCCCGCCGCATGTTTGACGCTTGTCAGAGCTGTCTCATAAACACCCACTGTATAGCGTGAGTAGCGCAGAACTCGCAGTAGCGCGATGCAATCTGTCAAGTGCGAATAAGGAGGGATAACGCTCCCGTTACTACGTCTGCTGCACTTCGCGAATAAGTACATATACATCTCTGCCGTATCTTGCAAACAAATATTGATAAACGATCATTTTTGTCGAGGCGGCAGTGACACGAACATATGATATTACTTTTTGCCGCTATCGTCTGCAGCGAGCCTCGCATCACAGACAGGAAATCTCCCGCGATCTCACGTCAATGCTCCGTCCGTTGCAGGCAGTAAAGATGAGGAAGCCACGCTGCGGATGCTGGCCTCCGCTGCTGCTGCTGCTGGCGCTGATCTTGCTCCGCGCCGCCAACGCCGCCGACGACAACGCGACCGCCGCGCCGCGCTGCCCCGCGCCGACTGTCGGCCCGTGCACCTGTGCCGCGGCGGGTCCCGACGGCGGCGTCGCCATCACGTGCACGGCCATCGCCGACGTCGCTGGCGCCCTCGCGGCGATCGCCGCCTCCGGCGTCTCCGTCGTCGACGAGCTTCGCATTCAGAAGACTCTGTGGCGCGCTATCGGCCCGCGTGCGTTCGCCGGACTGCGCGTGCGCCGCCTGGCAATCAACCGCTGCGGCGTGAGTGAGGTCGCCGATGCCGCGTTCGCCCACCTCGGCCGCGACCTCGTCGAACTCGACCTCAACTTCAACAACGTCAGCCGGCTGCCGCCCGCGCTGTTCACCGACGCGCCGCGGCTGCGCGTGCTCCGCCTCGCGACAAACGCGCTCGCCGAGCTGCCCAGCTTCGGTGCGGCGCGCCACCTCGACACCGCCGACCTGTCGCGCAACGACGTGCGCGTCGTCCTTGATGACGCGTTCGCCGAGGCCGACTCGCTGCGCGTGCTCAACCTGCGCGCGAACAGCATCGCCGTCGTGCAGCCGCACGCATTCCGCCACGCAAACTCGTCGCTGCGCGTGCTGCTGCTGCAGAGCAACGCCGTGCGCGCGTTCGCGCCCGACACGTTCCGCGACCTCGCCGCGCTCTCCGAGCTCAACCTCGACGCGAACGACCTCGACGAGAGCGCGTTCGCCGCGCTGGCGCCGCTCGCCGCGCTCGAGACACTCTCGCTGCGCGCCAACCGCCTCGCGGGCGTCGCCGGAGTCGGCGCGCTCGCGCGGCTGCGGCGCCTCGACGTCGCCGACAATGGCATCGCGACGGTGGCGCCGCGCGCGTTCGCGGGTCTCGCGGCGCTGCGGCAGCTGTCGCTCGAGCGCAATCGGCTCGGCGCGGTGTGTCCGCAAGCGTTTGCGGGGCTGGGCGAACTCTCCGTGCTGAATCTCCGCGGCAACCCGATCTCGCACCTGCCGGCCGAGGCATTTGATCGTAACGAGACGGCGGCGGAGGATGAGGATGCTGCGCCGATGCTGCAGATCGACCTGAGCGGTGAGTAGAGAGGGAGGGAGCGAGCCACCGGGGCTTCTTCTTGTTTACTGCTTTGTTTTTGTTTTCTTTTGCGAGGTCTTTTTTGTTTTCTGCTTTGAGTTTTTCTCAGTTATTTTGGTTGTCTTGTTGTCGTCTTCATTTTGGTCTCTTTCTTTTTATTTTTCTCCTTCTACTTCTACTTCTTCCCCGCCTCTTTTGCCTTCCACTATTTTTTCTTCTCCATTTACTTTTTCTTTTTCTCTTCCTCCTCCTTCTATTTCTTCCTCTTCTTCGTCTTTCTCTTCTTCACCTTCTCCTCCATTTTTGTTGCATCTTCAGGCTCTCTCAGGAACGCAACTGCAAGCTCGCAGTGCAACCTGCTACACAGCGACCACGTGGAGCTGCTTGCCAGCAGAACTTCTTCTTGGCTTCTTTCTTCTTCTTGGCTTCTTTCTGCTTCTTCTTCTGCTGCTGTTTCTGCTTCTTCGTCATCGTCGTCGTCGTCGTCGTCGTCGTCGTCTTCTTCTTCTTCTTCTTCTTCCTCTCCTTCTTCTTCCTCTTCTTCTTCTTCTTCTTCTTCTTCTTCTTCTTCTTTTTCTTCTGCTATTGGCAATATAAGACCAGTAACAAGCGATTATATCGTAAACTAGTAGAAGAATCACTTCATAGCTAGCATCATTTCATGAGCTGCCGTCAACTTTGGATCGACCATAGTTTCGCAGAGAGTTTCAATCCTCCTCCAACATAATTCCTCAGTGACTTATACACGCTCGCGATCGCCACGTGATGTAGATCGATGTGTGGTATGCAAAACTGCAATATTGTCCAGGTTGGCACACGCTTGTCATACGTCAACTAATGCGGCTCGTTTATCTCCCTCCGCAGACAACGCGTTCGACTGCGACTGCCTGGCCGCGTGGCTGCGGGAGAGCACGTCCGTGAGCGTGCAGGGCACCTGCAGCCTCCCCCCATCGCTCGCCGGCCGCGACATATCGGACGTCGCCGCCAAAGACCTCACCTGCCCTGACGGCTTCATCGGCCTCACCTGCGTGCTGCCGCGGCGCGCCGACCAACAGCCGCTGCTGCTCGAGATAGCGAACCAGACGAGCGAATCGCTCGCGCTGTCGTGGAACCACAGCGCGGCGGATGGCGGGGGCGAGCCGGCGGGGTGGTACGTCATCGAGTACAAGGCCGACGGTGCTGCCACCTCGCGCAGCTACAACGTCAGCGGCGACGACTCGGCGGCCGTTCTCTCCGACCTCGCGGCGGAGGACGCTTACACGGTGTGCGTGACGGCGGGCGGGGGCGACGACGGTGACGGCACGTGCGTCCGCGTGTGGACGCCGCCCGCGCCGACGCCTGCGACGTGCCCGACGCCGCTGGCGACCCCTACAACGCGGCCCACCGACGCGACACGCCCGTCCTCCACGACGCCGTCCCCGCCATCGCAGCGCGTGCGGCTCCACCTGGTGACGATCCGCGACGACACGATCGAGATCTCGTGGGGTCCCGTCATCGCCGACGCGGCCGCCGACTTTCGCGTTGCCTACAGGCCCTACGCCGGCGCCCCCTACGACTCCGTCGATGCCAATGCCGCGTACGGCGGCTACGTCAACACGTCGCACTACCGCACGCGCGTGCACGGACTCAACGCCAGCGCCATCTACACCGTCTGCGTGTCGGGACGCGCCGCCGACGTTGCCTTCGACGCCGAGTGCGTCAACGTGCAGACGGGCACGACGGCTCGCGACGGTGGCGCCTCCGAGCGGTGGTACTCGGGCGGCTTCGACATCGCGATGGGCATGCTGGCGACGTTCATCGTGCAGACGGCGATCATGCTCGCGATCTTCGGCTGCTACCAGCACGTGCGGCGGCGCGGCTGCGGCGGCGGCGGGGGAGGCGAGGGCTCGCTGCGCGTGCCGCGCACGCACAGCAACTACCTCGTGCTCGAAGAGGTGGAGGCGTCGACACCGCAGCTCACGCAGCAGACGGGCGACGACGAGGAATTGTGATCCGCGACGACGACGACGACAACGACGTGAGACGGGGTGAGACAACGTCTCGACCTTGCAGCGTTTCGAGGTGATTCTGGGACTCTCGACCCTGCTGCATCTGGAGGCAAGTGCACATGGTGGGAGAACGTCTCAATGTTGCTGGGATAGAGTCTCGGTTTTTACGTGTAATACGCCAATATAACGTGTGCTGAGACGGCATCTGGATGTTGCTGAGACAGCGTCGCGACTTTGGTGCATTTGCGTGGTGAATGGACACGCCGAAACAGCACCTTGACACTTTTTAGAGACAATGTCTGGACGTTGCTAAGACAGTGTCTGGAATTTACTGAGACAACGTCGGGACCCTTGCTGAGACAGCATCTGGATACTTGCTCCACTGAGAGGCGAGTGGAGGACATACTGACACGTCTAGACCTTGCTGAGACAGCATCTGGATGCTTGCTCCATTGAGAGGCGAGTGGAGGACATAACTGACACGTCTGGACCTTGCCGAGACAGTGTCTCGACCGTGCCGACATATTGTCTCGACATTTATGAGACAACGTCTGGACCTTGCTGACACAGTGTCTCTACATTTCTGAGACAGTGTCTCGACCGTGCCGAGACATCGTCTCCACCATGCTGAGACAATGTATGGACCTTGCTGATGTTGTCTCAACATTTTTGAGGCAGCGTTTCCACCGTGCAGCAATGCTACATGAGCAGCCACGCTGAGGCAGCATCTCCACCTCGCTGCAAAATGTCAAACCAATTTCCTCGACGACGCAGCGCGTTACTGAAGCAACAGAGCAATGTGCGTGGACGGTGGGTGATATATCACGGAGAGCCTATTACATTCCAGAACACATCAGAAGCTGACTCTTACCGACGTTGCGTTGTGTAACGAGGGTTTACTGACCGTACAAATCAGACTGTCATATCAATAATGTAAAATCAATCTTTCGGAGTCGTTTCTGTTTACAAGAATCTGTTGCTTCTGAGATTCTTTCAAGAGAGAAGTGAGTAGGCCAGGGCTGCCAACAATAATATTCGTATACGATGCCGTTTTTAGAATAAAAATAACTTAATAATCATCACTGAAAAAGTATGGAGCAAATAAGCTTAGCCAAAACGCAATTCAATTGTAAATATGAAAAAAAAATCACATTTTTTCCTCAGTTTGTTACATATTTATAGACACCGAGTCACCATGTAATCGGATAATGCTTTTAAGATAATTTCTTTTTCGCAATCAATAAGCTGCTAGTACACTTTGTTTTATAATTATATTTTCAAGTGAACATTTTGAGTGCTGTAGCGGAGTCCGTCTATTAAGTGTAATTCACAGACTCAGTTTTAGCTAATCTACAGTACTGCTTCAGTTATGCACAACGCTATCTAACGACGCGTAGAAATTACACCCCGACTCAAATACATCACTTAGTGATGATATCATTCCTATTCTACATTCGAACACCCCGAACATCAACAACGTAGAATGTAAACATAACGGATCACACAAATCATCGTGACACGTATTTCAATTAAACTAGACGAAGACATGAAAGGAACACTACGGAATTTAAGCTGTATGACAGTGCATGCATATCTATGGATGGATATCGCATTTTTGTATCTGGTGTTGTGTGATGTTTACATTTGTATTCTGGCAATGTTTTGGTTGTATGTGAAAAATATCTTGTCATGTCTCTAGATAGAAGTGCAGGTATATGTCTTTGTGCTTACCAATGTACTAGTAATCCATGTAGTAGTCGAACAGTACTAATTGTGTGTTTGTACCAAGAGGAAACTCTTCACTAATTTCTATGTCCAACACTTGTGATAAATTTCAATTTGAGTATCAATGGAATGAGAAAACTTGTGAAAATTATTAAAATGTGTTTGCCTATTTCAAAATGAAATCATCAAGAGCTTTTCACTTGACAGTAATCATATTCAAGGGTTCAATTAGTAATAAAAGCAAATACGCTTGCGACGAACGCTGCTGCCCACAGGTGGCAGAACTGTACACCCATCAATCACTATTAATGTAGAAAACAGCAAAAATACTAAATTATATCTGTATTATAACTGATAAACTACCTTAATAAATGCAAATATTAATTAATTGATCATTCATAAATACATACATACATAGATAGAAGATAAATGACTTACCCGCTGGTATTCACTGTACTTCACTGGATCCTTCTCGAATATTTCATACGTCTGCGACTCTAGGTTGTCCATGAGAGGCTATCGCAAAACAAACATTACTAAACAATGATAACAATTCTAGCCTTCAGCAATGGTTGGCAATAAATTTCGTTTTGTTTATACTATGTGCAGAATTGAAACGTTTTATATTGAGAAAAATTATTAAAATGGTGACTTTAAACAATATATTGTCACAGGTGACATAGGTTCTGGTGTTGTCCCATTGCTGTGATACAGCCAGTACAGTACAAATTGGGTACAAGTGTGTATATAAACTTTTTTTAGCATCAAGTGGATGGACAAAAATAATGGCTAACGCTCCATTAGGAGTGTTCCCAACTTTGATATCATTAATTATTAATTATTAATGATTAATGATTGATAATCCTAACCCTAACCCTAAATGACATTCAACCACAAACTAATATATGACCACGACCATATATACATGATATATATATAATATATATATATACACATATATGTATATGTTATTATGACCATTAATGACATTAAAGTCGGGAACACTCCTAATGGAGTATCACCCAAAATAATGGACACATTTGTTATCATCACTATTGTCAATTAAATTATTTAATATTTCTGCATGCTCATTTTCATAGTTTGGGTGGTAATCGTAGATAAATGTAATACAACTTTAAAACAGAGTAATATGTGTACCAAATGCCAATAATAAAGTGTAATATAACGCAACTTATGGCATCATCACAAGGGGCAGTACATGCCAGACATGAACACAACAAGCACAAAGCTGTAATTTCAAAAATCGCAATCATGTACAATTTTCAAAAAAATATTAAACTCAGGCATGAGAACAGGTTGAGATGTTTTTTGAGAAAATATTTCAATTTGTGTCTTCAGTTTGCATCGCACACTGTCCTGCTAGGGGGGTCTAGGGGCGTGCCCCCAGGAAATGTTTGAAATTTGGAAGTGCAGATAGGTCATTTCCATGCATCCTGGGGGTGATTGTAAGTCCATTCTGTTTTTAGTAGAAGATCAATTTCATGACTAATGATTGAAAGTCTTGTCATTTTCTATGAAAATTTCAATGTTTTATATACACCGCGATATTTATCTGGAGTTCCGTTACTTCTGTGTGAAATTTGACGTACTCTTCCTGACTTTTTATGAAGTTTAAATAAAAAATGGTATCCATTTTGACAAGAAAAGTACACCTTACCCCCCCTCTCAAATTTCAAAAATGACCAAAATGAAAACCAAAACCCGGAAATCCGCAAATCCGCGGAAAATTCTCATGCCTGTAAACTGTTGAAATTGATAAGCATCATAAATAAATGCTTATTTAATCAATGCATTATAATTTAATTAAAACATACATTATAAATATGTGCAACATAATTACAAACTTGCATTGTCTGACTGGTGTGGACATATTTATAGTGCCTATTTTGGTTTACACATTCAAATTAACATTTTGGACTCTGACCTTAAAATGCATATTAATAATAATATAAGATCACTTCAAAAATAAGAACCCTATATCTTACCTGCAATGGAGACTGCAGGTAATCCTCATAACCCTTGGCAAATCTTGCAACAGGATCGAGATTAGGCATTGCCTACAACGAAAAATACAGTGGTTTACCGATATTGGCACTGTGAGAAATTCATACTCAGAATTAGAATTAGCGTGGGGATCATAATCAGGAGTAAGTAATTATTTACTCCTGATCATATTACAGCTAAACTGACTATAAAATTCACGCAGCATTAATTATGAATTGTACCTTGCCCAACACCCTAAACAAGCCATTTTTTCTGCATTTCATTACAAATGCGCATTTTCTGACAATTTTATAATTTTCAATAATTTTAATAAAATTCCCATAAATGAGATGTGTGACGTACGATGGTCGGACACTTTTACAAAACGTGCATTACCTGGTAAATGTAGGACAGATACTGCTGGTAGGACACGAAACCCTGCTCCTCATGCCTGGTGTTCCCACTAACCATCAGCTGTGTATCCAGCTGTCAAAGCAAACACGTTTGCAAAACATCAGTTCACCCCTGCAATCTCCAAACACCGATTATAGATATTTCTGACAAGAGTGAAGAAACTTACTCATAACACAAACATGATATCTATGGTTACTATCTAATGGTATCTAATATATATAGTATACAGCATGCAGGAACGTAGTTAACCAATTTTGCCGGGGGGGGGGGGGCAAAGCCACGTGCATGGTGTGTTCTGGGAAGGTGACCGCCGTTGTCTATATAATGTACAGAGATGTAAGTGGCAAAAGAGTAAAAAAAAGAAATTATTAAATATTTAATCATAACCGGAGGATGGTGGCCTTGGCCACCATAATGAGGGGTGCTTCAAAGTGTTCTCTGATGCAATTTTAGAACATTTCAGACAACTTTTTTACATGAGGGGTTTGATATCAATATAAGTATATAGATCTGTTTCCAAGACACAAGACTGGTCTGTCACTCATCAAATTATCAATAGAAAACCAAGACCTGCCATAAAACATGGAAATTCAAAACAGAAATGATGATTTTTGTAGCTAAATTTTTTTCAGAAAAACTAAACGACGAAAATTTAAAAAAACGAATTTTTGAACAGGAAATGAGAAAAACGGAATTCCGTCAAAAAACAGAAGACTTACATGTCTGAATGTATCTACATTTCTCTTGGGGGGCAGCTGCCCCGCTTGCCCCCCCCCCGTTAGCTACAGCCCTGGTATGTTAATGTTAATACCAATTCATTGAAACATTTTTCTCACCCTAAACAACCTGTGCACCAGCTTCTGATGGGCTCTCGACAGCACCGGAAATCCTTTCTTGTTCGTGAGAAAAATCGAAGTTGGCAAGATGGCACATTTGATGGGTTCGCCGAGCCACCGGTCAATCTCTTCCTCACTGGGCAGATCTGCTGGCACGACGATCGCAAGACCCAGAAATTTGTTGGTGCCACAGACACTACGCAGCTTGTTCCACCTGCCAAGGACGCGACAATTACCGACGAACATGGCTGACTGTGCATGACAATTAATCATACAAATATCAACTTAATATTTGTCTTTATTTATATTAACAACAAATGTAATGAATCACTATAATAATTAATTATAAAACTAATTTTTAAACAAGACTACTGTTGGTATAGCTCTTTAATGATACTCCATAACGTTTATGAAAAGTTTGTCCTGTTTAATGTTCATGAGAAATATATCCAGACTTAATATTAAAAACTGCTGCTGGGTGTTTATTGATGTTAATTATGTGTGCTGATCCTTTACATTGATAACTTGAGCTTCACTAATAAAATTTCTTTAAAAAAAATACATGCTGTAACCTTAAATAAATTAACAAATGAAGAAGCTAATATCCAACAGTAAAATTTATAGTTAGCATAAATAATGAGTTAAGTAACTAAAACTGATAGGTAAACCTTGATGATTTTTATGATTCATGACTTTAATGATTAAAACATGAAAACATATTATTTTAACACGTTGAAATATATGGCAATAGTTCAAGCTAGGTCAATGATATATACTTTCAAGAGCAGTACAACAAATGTCACCATCCAAAAAATATAGCACAACCACTGCATAAATCACGTTTTTAGTTATTTCTTTTTGATATTGAATGGTAAAACTTCTCACATAGCATAAACAGAAAAACTAACTGAAAATAATTCTGAAATTTGTGCACTGCACATGCGGAGTTTTCTACACAAAGAACTGTGCAACTAGTATATAGGATAAAAGTGATCCATACGCATTTAGTTAGATTCATTTGCTCTGGGGTTTGTATGAAGTATAAAGTGTCGACTTCCCCTTTAATGAAAACTCGTGTTTAGATGTATTAGACACCGTTTAACGGTTTTTTGGTTTTACGTATGTATGAATCTAAGTATGATAAATTGCTCATAAAATCTGATAATCTGGTATTGATCCTCAACCATTAGCTAGAAATGAATAAGGAATACCTAAATTCAAACTCTTGTGAAACCCTTTATGATACCCCATTTACTTTCCATCCCAATTTAGTAATTCACTTTAATAATCGGAATATATGAACCCATTAACAAGTGAGTATTAATTCCAGTTTACCATTCCCATGTATCAAGTCCTACGGAGGCAAGATCTTCTGGTACATCTACGTTAGCTACAACATCACTTATCTCCGTTTTGGCAGCTTTCATTGGCACTCGAATCCATATCTGAAATAGACAGACACCATAAATATCAATTAAAATATGCACAAACTCTTTACATCATACAACATGCATTGCAACTGTAATATATAGCTCTACGAAACACGTTACCTGATAAACTCAAAAGTAGCACAATGTTTACAGCTGGTACGAAATAGCATACACATATTTCTTCATATAGGGTATTAATACCAGTATCACTACCAATTCAGAATATTAAATACCTGGTTTGTAAGCCCTGTCATCAGAACATGGTATAAGTAGCGAGCTAGGTTTACACAACTGCCGCTTGTTAATGGGACGATTACTGATGGTAGAGCCAAGTAACTGGCGTATTTGAATTCTTGATCAAGTGCCTGAAATAGATGCATTGTATGGAATTAAATTACTAACTAGTTGATTATAGATTCATACACTTGTGAGATTAAGGTAAACGATTACAGTGTTTAGCATTAAAGTTTAGTTTGTAAAATAATTCAGATATAAACATATATATAATATAACTACCTTTTCAGAATTACGACGAATGATCTCTTGGTCCGAGTCCATTTCTATCCATGGTGATATCTTCCCAACAATATATGTTGACCAGTCTGGCATGTAAATATAAATAGGTAAAACTAACATTTCCTCTAGACACGTATCTATATGTAATGTATATCTGAAACTTACAAAATCCCAGTTAAAGAAAGCTAGGGATGTAATCATGAATGCAAATTTATTTGCTTATACTTTAAATTTTAATAAAGTACCTTGACTCGTAAGCAGTAAATCAGAACGTGTAAATCCATTCTTTTTTACCGATTTTCCTTCGATAAATTCTCTCATGTGTTTGGGATGAGTCATTGGAAATGCTGCAAAGTCATATCTGGAATTTGAAAATACTTGCATGTAACAATGATTAGTTTTGAAGTAGGAGTATGGTCATCTAATCCACACTGTTGACGATAACTGGCACCTTTTCTCATTTACACGTACACAACCCCCCAACAAACTCATAGTAGTTTGCCCAAATTCACTGCTGGTTACTGTGAAAATACCAGTAGTACTAGGAGTAGCAAAGAAATGAGTGTTCTGTGTGCTCCAATGGCAGTGTCAGTGACGAGCCCAGAATGCATAGATACTGATATATAGCCCAACATGTTTGTAAAAATGTGTGGTTCAGAAAACTCTGTGCCACCTGCTTTGGCAGTTGCAATTCAAATTGTAAACAACTGCTGACAAACCAAACTTAGATAATTTTCGATTGAGTTTTTCATCATTGTCTCAACCATGAAAATTGAAATTAGATGTGGCAGTAACTTGAGTAAGGCTAAATTAGTAGGCAGTGGATATTTAACCGTATACGGCAGAGTATCCACTTCCGCTATTTTACCGTACAGCACATTTGATTGGCTAGTATATTTATGACGCCATTACGTTCATACTAACTTACGTTACTAACATACACTATATACACATATATAAATATACTAGCCAATCAGAAGTACTGTACGGTAAAATAGCGGAAGTGGATTCTCTGCCGTATACAGCTAAAGTGATGTCCACTTTTTCACAAAATGTAAGTGATTCTGTTCACTTTTTATGGTTAAATTGCTGCAATATACTTCCTATTTTGCTATTCCATTCGATGTGAACAAACACTCGTGCCTCATACATAGCCCATAGCAAGCATTTAAAGTAACTATTGCGAGTGTTTTCCAGTGTTTTTACCACTTTCATGACACCTACTGTTATTGCTCGAGTAACAGCAATGAGTGTTCGAAATTCACGTCGGCCCGTCGGCCCGCCGCCGACAGTTTCGATGCCGGGCCTACAGCTTCTTGATAAAACTGGCCTGCTGATCATACAGCTATTTGATCACCGAAAATTCGAAACACTGAGAAACTGTTACCTGTAGAAATCTTTTCTTGCATATTAACTTCCAGGGGTATTTACTTGACAACTAATCTGTGATAAACCGTGACATACACCCCAATGCATTCGCCCACTGCATATTCGCGCACCCTGATTGTAAATGAAAGAGCGATAGCCTGGAACCTTGTTCCAAGCTGCGCACCACAGTGTGATAAACTAAAGGGCAAGTTGCCAGTCGAATGCGGAATTAGCTGCGAGTAACATGAAATCGTTTCTCATTGGTGGGTGACCGTGGGTCTAGCTGGCCTGAGCAAGTGTCTCAGATTTCGATCAATCGAAATGACTGTATGATCAACACATGGTTAGACTGGTGTACGTATGACGGCTCCACTTGCAATGTTATGAGACGCTACTACGTTGCTACCGATGTGTAACAGACTACCAGTCTGTCTCTCTGCAGACTCTGCTGTCAAAGTGGAGAGTCGTAGTTACCAAGGAGCTACATATAACAACCATGTGGCGTTTCCTTAATTGTGAGCCCCCGGCAAAGAAGCATAAACAGTCATCCGACGAGAGGAAGGAAAAACAGAGGGATTATGATTATGGACATTGATAATGACTAATAAACACAAGGAAGAACATGATATGCTGTTTTATTACTGTAATTTGCTCCAAAATTGCCGGGCCTACAGCTTTGCTGGCGGGCCTGCAGCTTTTAGGAGCTATAGGCCCTGCAGGCCTACAGCTTTTTCTGCTCAGTGGCAAACACAGACAGCAATTGTCTAGATTAACAATAAAATGTCTTAGAACCTTCGTATTCACCAAATAAGTGGCAGTTTCGAACTACTGATTTCAAACTAGTTTTTGTAAATGATCGTTTTCTGTTATCTTGAACTAGACAGAAGTATGGATTAGCTTGTGGCACCACCGCTTATCTGCCGTAGACCAGTACAGGCTCTCTCAAATCATGCACTTGTTTTCAATTACTCACCGACACAAATACAAGTTTACCAATTCTGCCATTAGGCATTATCGGCACACGATAAAATTTATTGCTGTTACGATGTGGTCAAATCCATTTTTCTATCCTCAGGACGCCAGACGTCCAAAAGATGCTATAACTGCATAAAATCTTAGTGTTTTTAATGTTGGTGTAATCAGTGATATTTCCACTGTCAGGTGAGACTATATTCAGCTATATTTAGTTTTTTCTGAGCCAAAAAACTCGCAATAGTCATTTTAATGTCGTGATCATAATAATATTTAATATCAAATCGCCCAGGTTTTTTGGATTTTTAACTAGTTGAGAAACAATCCTATCAGGTAAGAATTTGAGGATACATTTAGTCCCATTAGTACTAACATTTAATGTACAAAAATTGCAACTAAAATTTTACAAATATACACCATAGAATATTCGTGACGTAGTCAATTTAAATAGCCACTGCAATATTAGTAGTTCAAGTTTGAATGTCAGCACTATCATCGATATGTAATTATTCCGTGTCAGAATCATCACGACACAGCACACGGTCACTGCGTTCATAGAATCATACTAATGCTCATAGGGTCTATGTCCCCCAGGGTACTGCCGGAACGTACCCTGGGTACGGTCCGGTATACCGGAACGTACCCTGGTCACTATTTGATATGGTTAGGGTTAGGATTAGGGTTAGGGTTAGGGAGTAGGCGTAGGCGACTCCCTAGACTCGTTAGTGGAGTAGGCGAGGTACGGTCCGGCATATTAGAGAGTACCAAGGTACGTTCCGGTATACCGGACCGTACCCAGGGTACGCTCAGGCAGTACCCCGGGGGACATAGACCCTCTCAGCCATACTAATTGAACCGAAGTAATTCATGTGTAGAAATGTTGGTTCAAGGATAGAGAACATGGCCATGGGTCCCAAAAAACCAATGTCATTTACATCAATATAAATATAATATTATATCAATATAATAGGTTAGGGTTAGGGTTATGGTTAGGGTTAGGATTAGGGTTAGGGTTAGAATTAGGGTTAGAATTAGGGTTAGGGTTAGGGTTAGAATTAGGGTTAGGGTTAGGGTTAGAATTAGGGTTAGGGTTAGGGTTAGGCACATTGGTTTTATTGGGACCCATGTCATGTTCTCTATCCTTGGGCCGAAATGTTTTGTTACTGTGCCTGCACCTGCACTCAGCTGCAGCCTGGCTGCATGTCTTCTAATAGACTAATATGCCATGGTATATCTAGAAATCAACCAATAATAACTAAATGCTATTCCGTGAAATACCCAGAATTTGAACATTCTCTTAGTGATCGTGATAAGTCAGGACAATGATGAAAATCTAATCCAACATTTGCTCTCTCTGTGGGGGCTGCCATTCTTCTCATCGTGTTGGTTGTTCTTGCCAAATGGTGCGGATGAGACGTCAAATTAACATTACTTTCTTATTTACTAATATATACAATTAGCGCATTCATTAAATGATTAAGTTTCAATTGCAATTGTATAAAAATATTATCAAACGCTTAATATATGTTTATTGACTTGCCACTGTTTTGACATATCCGGCGTTGTCAAGGAAGCCGTCATGGCGGTTTCCGTGGCGGTTAACTAAAAAATATCAAAATACTGGTTTTGACTTTCATTACTAATGGTTCCCAGTCTTACCTTATGTAGTCATCAAATGCACAGTAACATCTGTGCTTTACTATTTTAATGGTCTTACTAAAATGATTTAGTCAGCGTGTGTGTGTGTGTGTAAATGAGTCATGCACAGTGTCAGTTCGGAGTGAGAGAGTGAGAGTGAGTGTGCAGCACGAAACGCGGGAGTTGAGTACTAATTAACCGCGTGAAGTGTGACTAAGTCTAAGGTAACTCGGATTACGTCTGTACTGGTCTACACAATATTACATATAATATAAAAAGATCTTTGAAGTTTGATCTGTTGCCGTGTCGCGCATACGTACGTTAGACTAGTTAGCGGACGTATAAATTTACTACTATTACTAATACTATTAGTATTACTGCGTACTATAAACCGAAGTCGCTCTAAGAGTAAGACTCGAGTAAGAGTCTAATCAATGACAGACTGCAGTTGAGTTACACTACAATACAGCAGGTACAAAATGAGGCCGGAGTTAGCTTTTACCATTATCACTTAGTCTTAGTAAAGATCATTATAATGCGCGCATGTTCATCTATTTTTTAGGTTTCATACTAAAATTTCCTCTGCATTCAAATACAATGAAAAATGGATATATATCATCATCATGGTAGAGGAACGTGCCGTGGTACACTTTAGAGCTATACTAGCCTACCCTGTACTATAGTCTATGGGCGCGTTTGTTTGGTTGGATCCACAGATCTCGATCCGATGGATTTGTTGATCTGACTGTTTGTTTGGTCGGATCACTTGATCTCGATCCACCGAACCCGACCCTGCTAGCGAGGTGGATTTGAACAGGAGCCAATAATATTGTGGCCCGCGCCTCAGCCAATCACAGCTTGTTCTTTGTTATGAACCATCCCGTGATAGGTCACAGCGAAACGTGAACCGGTGAAAGTGAGTTTGCATTTGTTTGGTCGGATCAGGATCACATGATCTCGATCCGACGGATTCGTCCCAACAAACAAACGCGCCCTATATGAATATATATGGTGTAGTATGTGGTATTGTAGTTATATAAAATTATAACAGTTGTTGGTATGACTTAGGTAGAATAACATGGCAGAGTTGTTAGGAATCATAGAAATTCTTTGTTTTTACCACCAAGTAAAGTGGAAAATGTAAAAAAAAACTACTGTGAATAAATATTAGTCAGCATTGACCCATTTTCAAAGCTGTTTTGTGCAAAATATAGGTGAGGATTAAATTTGATGCTTGTCTGGGCAGTTTTATGTGAGAAATGGCATGTGAGAGCAAATCCTTCTTGTGGTAATGATCGAGTCTATTATAAATGCGCTTTTTGTCCACGATCAATTCTTTTATTAATGTCATATCATGCTTTTCGAAGTTCCCTACTATCGTTTATATAACTTCATGACTGTATTGCAGCTCAAGGACCATAAATGAATGCACCATGAAGAAGAGTAAAAATCTTCATGCATCCAAAAGCAAGCGACATGATGTGGATGGACAAAGGCGTCCTAAGCTTAATATCAATGCTAGGTAGAGAGGATGTTTTATGTGTGACATAAAAAATATATGTTAAGAATCCCCCTTTCTGTCTCTCTCTCTCTCTCTCTCTCTCTCTCTCTCTCTCTCTCTCTCTCTCTCTCTCTCTCTCTCTCTCTCTCTCTCTCTCATCTCTCTCTCTCTTTCTCTCTCTCTCTCTCTCTCTCTCTCTCTCTCTCTCTCTCTCTCTCTCTCTTTCTCTCTCTCTCTCTCTCTGCCTGTCTCTTTCTCTCACTCACTCACTCTCTCTATATATCTCTCTCACTATATATGTATATATACAATAGAAAAGCAATATCAAAAATCAGAAAGAAGAAATACAGAGATGAAGACAAGGTTAGAAATAATTTTGGACTAATTAAAAATCTGTTATAATTTATTATTGTGTTCGTAGTGTCAGAATTTACCATTCCTTACATATTTAAAAGTTGAAAAGAGTTGCAATCAGAGTCATCATAGTATAATTTTATATTCCCCCACATTAATCTTTCACTTGTCCATACAGCGTATGGTTGAATAATTATAATGTAATATTATTTTCGTTAGGGGGAAATGGCAGTTGTTGAGTCATACAGTGAAGGCAATCGGCGATCCGGGTGCAGCATTACACGTGACAAAGACTATCACCCATGGCTTCAAGCATTATATGAACGTGTTCACTTCCGAGCTTCCCATCCAGCATGTTGTATACCTTCAAAATCGACAGGTAAAATCTATTCAGATTAGTTATGAAATATGAAACGGGTTGATTACCACTTTTTCAAAAATGCTCGGCGATGAAAGGACCTCTGATTCCCGAATGAAATTTTCATAGATTAGGATACCTGTACACTGTATACCTGTATACCTGTATACCTGTATACCTGTATCATATATCTGTATACCTGTATCAATATATCTGTATACCTGTATCAATATATCTGTATACCTGTATACCTGTACACTGTATACCCATGTAATGTGGTAGCTCTGGAAAGGAACACAAATCTAAGCTCAAAATTCATATAGGCCTACATAGTCATTCCAATACATACAGATCTCATTTACAACTTACATATAGCCTTTAGGCAGTTATAGGAATTATTTTTGACTTTATTTTGTACATGAAATAATATGTGGACTGAACCATCAGAAAGGTAATTAAGTTAATTGTTATAGTCGCCCAGCTTTGGCGAGTGACAAAGGCATAAGTTGTGAAACATCGTAATTTATTGTGAGAATTTTGGTGTTTTCCATTCCTGGTGTCATGATGCCATTCCAAAAAATATGCAGATATTATGATCAAGCTGTATGTACATACAATACATTTGCACTAATAATCAATAAAGATGTGTACACAGTGATGAAAATTGACATGCCCAGTCACTGTGGGCAAAAAAAAAAAATGTTAGGCCCCAGAATTTTTATCGAAAATGTCCAGAATGTGATGGGTTGTTTTTATAGTTAATCATTTCATAATTGGTGAGATAACATGGTTACAATGTGGTTACTCCATTTCAGTACCATTTTTAACAATTTTTGATACTTTTTTGACCAGTAGAATGAAATCTATTTCAATCATTGATAAACCCCCTAGTAACATGTCAATATTTATAGATTTATAGTAGAGAACAATGTTAGTATCAACTTTTAAGAAAACGAATTTAAAACTAGCGCTTCATGACATAAGCTGAGCCACTCAAATTTGAGCCACAACCCAAAATATTTTACTTTAGCCCAGCTGGCTACTTTCTTTTTGGATTAAGTTTTCATAACTTTTAAACAATATTTACATACATTATTACAGTATTTACATTATATATAAACACGTATATTTAAGCAAGTATTTGAAATCAAAGGAAGTGCCAGCTAGGGTCACCTGTAATGTGTAATCATGTGCAGAAGATTTTCAGGAGTACCTGATCGTTGATGCAGGGGGCACGGTTATGGTGGTTACACGGTACGGCTTCCGAAAGGCTGAAATAGAAACAACCGAAACTATAGGCCATTTAGTGTATGCTGAACAATTGAAAAGACTCGTAGCCATCACACCCAGCGGAAATAAGCTATTGGTAAGTCGGTCAGTAAAACCTTTAACAACCCATCATCCCATCACATTTAATATTATCTTTAGCTAGGACTTCTGTGTTTGTAATTATTGTAATTTAAACACTGATACATTTATTCATGCATACGGTTACATTTTGTTGTGTTTACACCTGGTCGCTTTTTCAGGCCTATTAAATCTATTTTAGTTTTGTTATATTTATAAGTGTATAGAAAGAAAATATGAAGCAAAATTCAAGGCCGTAGGCTGAGCAAATTCCTAGGGGGGCAGTGGCGGATCCAGGATTTCGAGGGGCTGAGAAACAGGTGGGGGGGGGATGTCTGGGGGTCCTCCCGCCGAAAATTTTGAAAATGTAGATCGCAGGAGATGGTGTTTGAGGCACTTTGAGTACATGTACAGCCTTCATTCTGACTACAACAATTCTTTTTTAGCAGAACGATTATTTTTTTAATTTTGCTCCAAAATCTAGGGGGAACAGCTGCCCCCCCCCCCACACACACACACACACACACACACAGGCTACAGCCCTGGAATTGATACAAATTTCATAGATTTAAAAAAGAAAGAAAAAATAAATATAGATTTAAGTGATTTTTCCCCATTACTTCTTAAAGTTTTCTTTTTTACAGCTTTTCAACATGAGCCTAGATGTTGTTTCAGTAGTGCCATTAAGTAACAGAGCTCAACGACTCATCTCTAATGACGAATGTGGGGAAATAATCACCTGTCATCACTCAACTGTCACTGTAAGTTATCCACGTTACTAGCACATGTGTTAATTAGTATATACCATCATGCCTGACCTCGTATTAGTTTACCTAGAAGTAGCTGGCAGTGTCTTTATAGTGTTTTTTTTCCTACTTGAATCAACTGAGACGGGATGTATCATCTGTGATTGATATATAAAAGATGTTTTTTTTCCAGTGCTGGGTGTTTCAGCACAGTGCCAGCTACCTCGTACAGAGGGTTGTCATTCAGATGGATACCTGCCTGCTCGACGGCGTGAAACTCATCTCTCTTGAGAGAACGGCGAGCCGCACCCAACGCTTTTACGTTTCAGCTAAAAACTTTGTTCAGGTATCCACGGTCAATTATTCTTGAGTCATCAGTTTGCTAGTTCCCGAAATGCATGATTAAGTTTATTTATATATATATTTTTAGTGTAGGTATACTTATTATTTACTAAGGTTTATCTTTTATGGTGTTGGCTTGCTAGACAGATATATTATTGGCTTACATCAATTGTAACGAAGTGGAATAGTGTGTAGCACTGCCTGTGCTGACGTAATTGATATCAATGTATGACACTCAGGTGATAAACCTGCATGAGGGAAAAGTAGTTCATCTGGCAAAAAACCTTCATAGAATGAATATTACAGCTATGATGTTCTTCAATCCTTTAAAGTTCATAATCACTGCAGCCAAAGATGGCACAGGTATGTGTGCTCATTGCATTCACCTATTTTATTTTACTAAACCGATGATATGCTATAGCTTGTACAATTGCAAAGATTTGCAAAAACATTCACAGAGATAAATATGGTAATGATTGTAGCAGTCCTGAATGGTGAAAGGATTGAAAGTATATAAACAGATGACCCCAGTTTGCTACTATTTCATATTAATTGTACATTTTCAGTGAAAGTTTGGAATGACAGCTTTCAGCTGCAAGCAGTATTCGTGGGGCACAATAATTCTGTATTAGACCTAGCTGTGTACCCCTACGGACCACTTATTATGTCTGCCTCTCTTGATTGCACAATAAGAATCTGGAACCTAGAGACACATGACCAGGTAGACCAGTAAGTTTTTTATCCTCATGGGGTAATTACAAGTTTAGAGCTTTAATGTGTGTAGCTCACACTAACGCTCATAGGGTCTATGTCCCCCAGGGTACTGCCGGAACGTACCCTGGGTACGGTCCGGTATACCGGAACGTACCCTGGTAACTATCTAGCTGATATGGTTAGGGTTAGGGTTAGAGTTAGGGAGTAGGCGTAGGCGACTCGCTAGACTCGTTAGTGGAGTAGGCGAGGTATATTCTGGCGTATTAGATAGTATAGTATTTAGTACCAGGGTACGTTCCGGTATACCGGACCGTACCCAAGGTACGTTCCGGCAGTACCCTGGGGGACATAGACCCTATCAGCCACACTAACCGGTACTTGCTAAAAATATAAAATGTCTCAAAATATTCTTGTCTTACAGCTTCACTATCTGTGTTGCTCAATGGCATCGAAATCATAAGCTCATTAGACCCATGCAGGAGGTGATGCAGTGGATTTGCGCATTGTAAAAACAGTCTAGGGCTCTGTTGACAAGTCTATTAAACTATTGTTAGCGTTCAAGATGTTACAGCTGCAGATTGTGGGTGATGATACTCCATTAGGAGTGTTCCCAACTTTAATGTCATTAATGGTCATAATAACATATATATATATATATATATATATATATATATATGGTCATGGTCGTATATTAGTTTGTGGTTTAATGTCATTTAGGTTAGGTTAGGGTTAGGGTTAGGATTATCAATCATTAATCATTAATGATATCAAAGTTGGGAACACTCCTAATGGAGCGTTAGCCCAGATTGTATATAATTATTACATGTCATTAGTAAGCCAGATCTTAAGCCTATAATTTGCAAGCTTGATATGTCCTCGTTCTAGAGCAATGGTTGCTTACCCAGTGGAGTGCATTGGCACGGTAATGCAAGACGACCAGCTGTTCACGTATTCCCACTGTGGCCTCATGTTCTGGAAGGTTCATCACCTCCACAGGCTACTCACTCCCATCAGGTGATTCAGTAGAAGGAAATATCAACACTGTAGATGTATACTCTTCTTGCAATGGCATGTAGATATAGAGTAGTAATAGTAACCCAGCCTTTATTGAAAGTGTATATGTACCTTTGTTGTCTACATATATGTATGTTTCACAGCTCTGAGGTAGCTCGTGTTGAGAAGGTTGAATATCCAGATTTTCCCACGAGACTGTGTCTGCCATGTGGTGGCTCTACTGTGAAAATAATTTCGCCCTACTCAGGCCACGTTATCACAACCTTGCTACTAGATGATGACACCAGAGTTGAAGATACTGCTTACGCACTTGTACAAGGTCTGTTCACAAATACCAGGAATATATATATACATACATATGCCAGTTGCTATATTTATTATAATTGTTTAATGGTTAATGTAGATGAACCATACTAGCATTGACGTGCACGGATAGCTATTTTTTGTTGCCATATATGTAAGCTTAATATGCCATGAGTGTTAATTATATGAATAATTACATTGATCATGCTCACTGGTTAAGTTTGTGTTCTGCAGGTGTGGTGTTTGTGCTGACAACCAATGGAAACATTGTGAAAAGCAATGCGGCAGTGAATCCCTGCAAAATTCTGAAAACATGGATCTTTGAAGAAAGTAAGCGCATAGTAAAGAAATAATAGATTCTAGTAATTTTGTCCATAACTCTATATGCCCAACTGAATAGATAATATAATGTAAGGGGTTTGTCTTTAATATTTTATCTGAGGTGGAAGGTGGTATGGTTTTGAAATTATATATATATATATATATATATATATGTCTGCTCTCAGCAGCTGGTGTCTAAATAGTGGGTTTGCTATGGAAATGTTTGTAGGTAGGTACACGTGTACGACAATCTACCAATATGTTGGCAAGTCCAGTCCTCAGTATACTAAGCCTGATAGAAAACTGTCTCTGCTGCATGGAAGAAGGGTTTCATTGAGCAGCAAGAACGAGGTTCCAGCATTACTGCTTGTCGGAAGGGAAGACGGTTGCATCGCCAGACTGAATTGGACCACAGGAGTCACGGATTTCATTATTAAGGTGCATTAAGTATACCTTGACACTACATTTGTTGTAGTTCCATTATATTTTGTACAGTAGTGCAGTAATGCAAGGATAACATATCCTAAAAAAGGTATATATTGTAGCTGTTATTATTGATTAATTTTTATTAGTTATTGTCAAGCCAATGCAGTCTGAAAGGGGAATGTAGAATTAATACTTGCGTTTTCATGTCATGGTCATACAAAGGTAAAAATGTTTGTCCAATAACTTTAGGGTCACGAGGGCATGGTTAGCAGTTTGGTGGCACATGTTTCTAATGATCAGCTCATCAGCATCGGTGAAGGTAAATATTAAACTTTATATATGTATCATCAGGAGTTAATAAAGACCTTATTTTTTTTATTAACCTCTGGTATCATGGTATAAAATTTGTTGCCAATTAAGTGGCATGCATTCATATGACCAGTAGTCGGCACTTGATGTAAGATCAATATTTCGAAGCCACGGTAATAAACTGGGAACGTAGATCATTGCTTCGGCAGTGGATGCTTTTTGTTATGTGTCAGTTATGCTCGTAGGGTCTATGTCCCCCTGACCTCTGTTTGACCTGGCTCGTTTAGCTATTTCTGACTAACCCTAACCCTAACCCTAACCCTAACCCTATATATATTATATATATTATATATATATATATATATATATATATATATATATATATATATATATATATATATATATATATATATATTAGTCCGAAATAGCTAAACGAGCCAGGTTAAACAGAGGTCAGGGGGACATAGATCTTATCTGCATCAGTTATTGTTAACGTGACTCGCACTTCTTGTCAATACATGTCGATACCTTGGTAAAATAGTGTGAAAATAATGTTTCTCGCCTTTCCGCCAGATTCTGTCCTAAAGCTATGGAGAGTATACCCATTTGTAGAAGAATCCCTAGCACCTTTCATGGCATTGCAATGCTACCATACTCCAACTCATGTAGCTGCCATTGGAAACTTGCTCTGCATATCATTCGCACATGTGCAAACGGCCACCTACATGTTGACCGTGTATGATACTGCTATAAAGGGTATTGAAATACTTACTTACTTTTTACTTAGCTTCATGGTCCCCCGGTGGGACATAAGGCCGTCGTGAATTGTTATTGAAATGCACTGCGTGAAGTTTACACTTTCACACACACATCACACTGTATTGTGAATGTGGTGTTGCCAAACTAATTAGATGCATAATGTTAACGTTTTAATGAAACGGAAACAACGGCGTTAACTATTGGACTTTCCTTTAGCCAAGAATCGTGGTTTAATTGAATGATTTAAAGTCGGGTGTTATTATTTACAGATCGCTATGACCATTCGCCAGAAGATGACCACAATTGTGAAATAATAGCAGTCTGCAGCTGTGCATATATGAATATATTTGCATCGGCAAGTGTGGATGGCACCATCAGAATATGGAATGACAAAAATGAGCTAGTCCGGTATGAATAATTACCCTTAATAGTAGTATTGTAGTGATAACCTTAACCTTTGAAAGGTTAAAATTGAGAGATGAGCCATAAAGAACATGCTGTTACACACATTTCTGACAAGGCCACTTAATGATACCATGTACATCAACCATCTAGACAATAAACATGAAAGGCCATTACACCAGCTATTGCAGCCAGATTGCCATTTCATATTTAGGTCGTATAGTTAGGTTCACGATTATACTGAAGATATATTTATACTACACTGTTAGGATACAGAAAAGAGTGATGAATCTTAATGTAATAAACCTTAGCATATATGACGAAGTACGTGAATATTTATCACAGAATGTGTGTTCTTGGTAATATAGGATTGTAGAGTTGAAAGCCGTGCCAACAGCGCTGAGTTTCTGCAGTAAGAGAGGGGACTTGGCTGTTGGAATTGGCAAACATTTGCATAAAATACATTACAGTGAATGTAAGCACAATACTTTGGTATTTCATTTTAATCTTATTTATGCGTTTATCTGTAGCCTATATAAAGTCATTGTGTGACCACACATTTGGTGTTGCCCTCAAAATGTTTGCATTGTAATGATATATGTGACACTCTATTTCTGTCTGTCTTTGGTATTAAATTTGTTTTACATTCGTATGTATTAGCATGAACATATATGCTATATATATATTTATGTTCCTGATATTGGTATGATCGAAAAAGTGCCAATAACCAACAATGCCTGTAGCTAACATGTGTAAAATGTGTAAAATATAAGATGACAGAGCAAGCTAGCTACATCGATTGGAAAAAACGTTTTACTCTTGCAATAGATATGCCGGGAGACACGTTCAACAAGGTCGTGTCACAGCTGGACTGTGGTGAACCTCCAGATAACCCACTACATGTGTCTGCAGGTGTAACGCTGCCCGTGCTGCACAAACTCTCCCCAACTCACTCGGCTCTGTTCAGGTATTGAAGCACGTCTACTTTGCACAGATTTGACTGATATCGTATAGTAAGTCGAATCGATAGGAGAATATAACTTTCTAAACAGTGGCACTGTCGGTAATGTAGTTGCAGTGTTTCCACGAGAGATGATGTCATATTGAGTCTTGTTGAAAACTGACTTCTGGCCAGGGTTCTCCAAGCTTTTTCATTATAGCATGGCGGGTGCTGCCTTTACAGTCCGAGTTGCAAATCGCCGAAGGCGGTTTGCGTGCTAGGGGTGTCCGGGGGCTATGATATTTAGCATGGTGGCTATGATATTTAGAGTGGCGGGTGCATTTTAGGATGGCGGGGCTCGACGATAGCCTGGCGGGCCGCCAGGCTATAAGTGCTCTTGGAGAACCCTGCTGGTGTATGTAAATAAAAATGTGAAGATGTGTTGTTTCAGGTATACGCATTTTCAAGACACGCTCACTGAAGAAGAAAGGAGTGAAATTGCTAGAGAAAAAAAGCAAAAATCTGAGGTTCCTTGAATTTATATTTTATTTTTGTCTGTGCGTGTGTGCGTGCTGCTGCGTGGTGTGTGCGTCTGGTGTGTGTTGGGGGAGGGGTGCGTGCATGCATGAGTGTATGCTCTTAAACACTGAGGATTATTTTTTCTATTTTTTGTAACAGAATTCCAACTATAGCTAGAACTCGCATTTCTAATAACTGAGATGGCATTATTAACTTTATTAATTCATGCTGGAGTGATATATGTATATAGGCCACTGTTAATTTATCTGGTAGACTCTAGGCTGCAGATTAACTAATGCACTCATGAAATCAAGGTGATTATTCATGTATCAAACAACAGATACTTGGCTATAGGCGTTTTTAGGCAAAATGATTGTTATTAGTGGCGTGATCCTAAGTGCATCAGTAGCAGGAATACTAGCTGTATCTATATTTTCTTAGATCTGTTCATCACTAATTGAAAGAGATGAAGAGCTACTGAAGATTAGAGATGGGCTACTTACGGTACCAAAAGTGGCAAATCTCACGAGGAAACAGAAACTGGAAGCATTCAGGAAATACTACGACCTCTTATATGACTTCGCTAAAGTGCCGGTGAGTCAACATTCATAGATCATGACCACCACGTTTGCAGGCATCCATAGTGCATTATTTCCATCGTTAACATAAAAGTGTTACACGTAAATTTGTTTACATCAGAGCTAGAATTATTATACTGTATTGCCATTGACCATTTATCTCATGTTCAAAATATGGTAATTTATTTTCAAACAAATGAATTTAATGATTTTTTTCAAGATATATAGTGAAATAATAATGATAAACACTGGCATGTAGATGCATATAATCCTGGGATATGCACCAGCTGGATATACTATTACTTATCTTATGCACGCATGCATCTCTGTTGAACAGTTACCCCTAGATGACAAGATACCACAGGTAATGCAACAAGAAGACGTGTCACCCTGCTCTGTTCGCGGGGGCTTCTTCCCTTCACCGTCCAAAGCCATCGTCTGCCCCAACACCAGAAGATATGCCACCAATCCTAATGGCTTCATTCCCAACTCGGTGCTCGCGAGTTGCCTCTGGAAGGAGGAGGTGAAGCAGAAGCGGATGTCAGGAAAGTCGTGGAGGCCTGTGGGTCTCACCAAAGCTCAGCTTGCAGCTCTAGCCCGCAAAGTAAGGGTGCCATCCACACTATTTGTCATCCAGTCTCTTAGCCATACGATGAACATGAACATCTATATAGTAGATATCTATGTAACTATTTCTAATAGTAGTATAGAAATGTTCATGGTCAAGCTCATAAGCTATATCTGGCCGCGTTTGATTTTGTGAGCTTGTGCCATCACAGGGCGGCTTGTTAATATCCAATACCTTTTTTCACAATAAATTGGTATGAAGTTTAAACGATATATATATATATATATATATATATGCTTAGTGCGACCTTATTCCGATAATATATATGGCACACTATAGAAATTAATGTGCTTACTGTTGGCATTATCACATTTAGGAAGCAGCAGAAGAAGCAGAAGCAAATTGCAGTAATGACGAGGAGGAAGAGGATGAGGATGAAGAGGAAGAAGAAAATTTGCTCTGGCAGAGAATGAATGATGAAATGCGAATAAGTAGTTGTGAGAGTGTTACTGAGTCATCCTCTCCCATACAGACCCCCTCACCCCTACAACAACGGGTATGTGTGATGTCAGTTTTTTTAATAGCAATTTTCCCAGACGTAACCTGAACCTTTAGGTTGATTAACTGGTTTATTAGGAGAGCCATACGTAATTTGGAAATGCCATCTTCTCTGTCTATACTGCAATATCTTTACGGTTTGTGTGTTAAGTTAGTTAATTGACGTTTGGTTGTCGATATTCCCACAACAGACTCCGTCACCTAAGAAAATCGAGCAACTGCAACCTCTGAAGCCACTACCACCAAGGCCACAGATACCAAAGCGTGTGCAAGTGCAGTCGCCTCCCCTCGTGGCACCGCCTCCTGTGATTCGTACCGTCGCCCCTCCACCGGTCGCAGAGCCAGTGCCGAAGCCTGTTGAAGCGGTGAAGGCTGAACCATCGCCGCCTGCGACGGCTCCTCCGCTCCCCGGATTTCTCATGCAGTTCGTCGGTCAGCAGTGGTTCCACGCAGCTTACCGCAGCATGAAGGTGTGTCCCGGCTAGCTGTTTAGTTTGCGTTACTGAGCCGTTTACAATTTACATTCGGTTCCTGAGCTGATATCTGATCATGCGTCATAAAAGATATTATTCGTTATTACCTATATCTATTTTTTTTTTCTTGATTAGACACTGACAGATTCATTCACGATTGCCAAATTCATATCGCTACTGCTGAAAA
>NW_014577070.1:549618-558167 GCF_000485595.1 Priapulus caudatus
CCAATGGGATTTGGGAGTTATGCAGAATGCAGAAGGTTGCTGAAATGATGTGTACGCAACTGCGTATCTGCATATCTGCGCCTAACAAAGGTGTCACTACGCACAACTTAAATGTTACGTTTATAACCGTAGCAACAGACCTCAGATGAGCCCATACGCTCTGCGGCTCTGGTTTTAATAGCAATTTTCCCAGACGTAACCTGAACTTTTAGGTTGATTAACTTTCATCTCCTAACAGTTTATTAGGAGAGCCATACGTAATTTGAAAATGCCATCTTCTCTCAGTCTATACTGCAATATCTTTACGGTTTGTGTGTTAAGTTAGTTAATTGACGTTTGGTTGTCGATATTCCGACAACAGACTCCGTCACCTAAGAAAATCGAGCAACTGCAACCTCTGAAGCCACTACCACCAAGGCCACAGATACCAAAGCGTGTGCAAGTGCAGTCGCCTCCCCTCGTGGCACCGCCTCCTGTGATTCGTACCGTTGCCCCTCCACCGGTCGCAGAGCCAGTGCCGAAGCCTGTTGAAGCGGTGAAGGCTGAACCATCGCCGCCTGCGACGGCTCCTCCGCTCCCCGGATTTCTCATGCAGTTCGTCGGTCAGCAGTGGTTCCACGCAGCTTACCGCAGCATGAAGGTGTGTCCCAGCTAGCTGTTTGGTTTGCGTTGCTGAGCCGTTTACATTCGGTTCCTGAGCTGATCACATTTGGTTCCTGAGCTGATCACATTTGGTTCCTGAGCTGCTTACATTCAGTTGCTGAGCTGATATCTGATCATGCGTCACAAAAGATATTATTCGTTATTACATTTTTTTTTTCTTTTCTTGATTAGACACTGACAGGTCCATTCACGGTTGCCAAATTCATATCGCTACTGCTGAAAGCACTAGGTGAAGCTGTTTGGGAGCACAGATTAGGAATTGTTAACGGTATTGCCGCACTGTGTGTGCAGCATAGCTCCGCAGTTGATCTTCTCGAAACTGCCAGGTATTAAAAATTTCAGTTTGTCATCATAATATTTATAACATTTGTGCATTTGTCAAATGCATGTTTGCTTTGTGTGCCTGTGTCTCGTTTTTTATTGCAGAGGTTTTCGTAGTTTTGTGTGTACTTACTCAACTGGTTTTTGCTTCCAGGGGATTGCTGTGCACATTGCACACAACTCCCCCTCCTTCACACCAGGTGGCAGTGCAGAACAGCTACATAACTACAGTGTACAAGGCAGTCCAGAAGCTGGCACCTCACTCATCAGATTACATGGCCCAGCTTATTGCTGGCTACGTGGAAGGAGAGAACAATTTAAGGTTAGTCTGTAAACCATGAATTTCCTTAACAAGAAATTCGATGGAGATGCAGGAGTCATCACACGTTCAAATTACAAGAAAGTAAATAGAAGATCGTAGAGGCATTTATTTCTATTATTGATTCATCCAGTCGTTAATGTGTTTTTTTTCCCAGAGATTTAGTCAAGGCCATTTGGCTAGAGTTGGGCTTGAATGATGCAGGTGGTTATTTCACAAGAGAGTTGGACAGCTGGGACGTGTATGACAAGGACAAGGATGAGCGCACTCTTGCACTTCTGCGCAAAGCTGTTCGCTTCATCGACTGGTGAGAGCGGCGAGCGTCTCGTTATTAACGGAGCTAGCGAGTCTCTATCTCGTAAACCTGTATGGAAATATCAGGCCTTTGTACTCGCGTCTGCGATATGTAATTATTAGCAGCGAAAAAGTCGTGGTCCATTTGTATACGAACTGTTCCGTTTTAGATCGTTTATTCGTTTTATAATTATGTTAGGAGTGTCAAATGTCACTCCTATATCGTGTGTGATGGGCAGTCGTGATGGATTCACACTGCTGTATATTCAGGTGGACAGAACAGTGCTCAAAGCATCAGTTAAAGAATCCTAAGCAGTACCGTGCCAGTCCAAAACAGAAACCTATGAGAAAGGGCCAAAATACACAAAAGTCTCCCACTTCTGGTACGTGCCTGAAACATACATTTTCCTTTCTACCGATTCCTCCTTTTTTTCCTTGTGGAATATTTACAAAGGCCGTGTAGATAGGTAGCCTCTTCATGATGTTCAGAATATCTGCTGCCAAGTAACTACCTCGTACTTCATGCAATTTTTTTTTCTCAGATCTTATTACCCCTATAGTTGCAATCAACCATTTCTGTGTCATACATTATGAAAGAGAACAGCGAAAGATACTGGCGGAAAAGAAAAAACCAGAAAGAGAGCTTACGAGGCGAAACAAAAAGCAACTCGCCCCAGAAAGGTATCGACCGTGTAGCTAAGGCTTTAATTATTAGTCATCTTACACAGATGGTAGTCTAGTCGTTTAGTGATTACGTAACCGTAAATAGTAAAAGTAAAAAAATTATGCCCACTTTTTCACAAAATGCAAGTGATTCTGTTAACTTTTTATGGTTAAATTGCTACATTATACTTCCTATTTTGCTATTCCGTTCGATGCGAACAAACAAACACTCGTGACTGATACACAGCCCATAGCAAGCATTTAATGTCATGATCAATATATCAAATCGCCCGATTTTTTATATATTTTTAACTAGTTGCAAAATAATCTCATCAGGTAAGAATTTGAGGATAAATTTAGTGCCGTTAGTACTTACTTTTCATGTAAAAAATTGCAACAAAAATTTTACAAATATACACCATAGAAATTTCGTGATGTAGTTAATTTAAATCTGTTACAGTGAGATATACAACATTCATTTTGCAGTTGCGCCTTGTAATTTTTAGTGGCATCAGACCAGTTATTTCTTGCGTAGTAGGTAATAAATTCTTGGTTGAAATAATATTCACTAGGTTGGACTGTGTAAGGGTTGGCTTATGTATGTAATCATTCCAGGGATCCCAAGCTTATTCGCCTGGGACATACTCACAAGAGCGAATGTCACCCACTCCGTGAAACGTCCCTAGCAGGTGTGCAATTAATAGACAAGACTGTATTTAACGTGTTAGACTCCAAGATTCGGTTACAAAGTAAACGGCTGACTATAAAATTCTAGATGCAATCATGTTCGCATGACTTAAGACATTCTCATGTAATCAGGGTCTCATATATTCTACGTAAGTTAATTAACGTGTTATGGTGGTATCAACGTGGCGACAGTGTTCTACATCCATGCACTTTAGTTATTGTCGTAATTTTCTCACAAAAGCGTAACTTTATGTGCGACTGTGATGCATTTCAGACTATGCTTTCCTGACAAGGCAGCTCATGCAGAGCTTGCAACTGGGCGACTGTCCCCGGTTCATCAACCTTCCCGTGCACTGCGTCTCTGTGCAACCCTTCCAGCCACCTGTCAGCAAAGACAGGGGCGATGAAGTAAAGCCGTATGTACAGCTACCACGGCAGCTCCTGGCAAGACATTACTTCTTGCCGCAACTGTCGTGCGTACCATCGAACGATGCCCCCTCAGGACATTAAACACAACACGATTATCACGTACTGCATTGTCAGATTGTCTCTAACAATCACTCTCATTCGTCTCATATGCTGTTCATCAGGTGTGGATTAACGTGGTGCGTGATACAGTTCAGCTGTATTCTATATAATCTCTCTACATTAAACTCTTATTATTTATATATGTTCTTTTTCACCCAATCTTCACAAAGCATCCATGACCTGTGTTATTCCACTGTCATTGTGAACTTCAATTATTACATATCTGAAGTTTTCTCATGCGTGATTTATTGAAAGCTATTTGTTTGCATATATATGTATGCACAAGAGTTTTGTACATATGATAGTCCTATTAATTCAGAAATGTAAGTAAAACTTGAGATCTGAACATAGCTCTATTTTTCATGTCCACTTTGGACTATGCTTTTATTGTAGTTAATTATTATAACTTTATTTCAGAAAGTACCGAATAGTACTTTTAATGGTCTAACTTAAACTTACGGTTACTGGTTCTTCCAATAACGAATACAACAACATAACAGAGCCAGCTTCTAACAAGTGCAGCGACGTTACCTATTTTAAGTATGCAAAATTCACTATCGAAGTATGTGGGATAATTACCAGTGTATCACTGACCTGGTAACGTAAATGCACGCATGTCGAAATAAAATACGACGCTGCCGATTCTGAATATTCGGTTGCACACAGGTAACCGACAAACACTTGAGCGCTCGCCGATACGTTCCCTTTCACCGCACGTAGCAACCTTAATCATTGCACGCTGGCAGGAGAAAGTGCAGCGCTGAACAGCGGCCGCAGACTAAAACACACTCGCATTCGCCAACCCGGGCCAGGACGTCACTAATCAAGCACTTGCTGCCTCTGTACACGCACACACATTGACGGGGGGGATGAATGACCTACACCGCGCACGCGGTTACGATGGTGGCGGCGAGCGCGGCTTGAACGCCAGCTTCCTGCTCTTCACCAGCACCCACTTGTGTCGCTTGTAGTAGTAGAGAATCGGCGTGACGATCGAGAAGAAGACCATAACCTGTAGGTGAAGGTGTAGCATGAGCACGTTACTATGGCACCGCCTTGTGCAACCACCGATAGAGCATCTAAACATGCCATCGATCGATTATGTTAAATGGAATCCTGGACAACTTTACATGGTGTACTGCCTGCCCATGGCAGCTGCCCAAAAATAAATCTTAATATGGTCAAACATTTTTGACAACCTCATGAGCAAACTCTCAGTCAACTTCTTTTCACAGATATCACACTGGGGTATATAGCACGAGCAAGCACACTGTACACTACCCCTCTCTTCTCTCTGCTACCACTTCTTTCATACAATTTCAGCTCGAGTAACCTCAAGTTTATTTATTTTTAGCTAAAGCTCGGCTAGAAGAGCCAATTTTCTTCCTAGTATTCCAGATTTTTGAGAAGCAAACATTTATATATATATATATATATATATCACCAGTTATCTACTCAATGAAAATCCACTTGACATAGGATTGAACTAAATACAATAGGCTTACCTTCAGCAACATTCTCTTACGCTGGTCGTGCTCTGGTTCAGTAGCCCATCTTAGGAATGTAGATACATCCTTTGCGAGCTGACTTGCATATGCTGGTGTTCCTGCAACACAATGACAATGTTTATGTGATTGTACCAGCAAGTTTCATGAAGTCAATAAGTCACTAATTACCTCCGTGAAATTGCAGCCAACAGGAGAATAGACACGCACATAAAAGAGTACAAATAAGACATCAGTGCAGACGAAATAGAAAATGACATGACTCCTGCATAATTGTGTACTATATTTACCATCTTCATATTCAATGACTTCGTTGTATAATGACTGGGCCATTCCGATGGCACCTCCTGGGAAATAGGGATTATAATGCTGGCCCTCAGCTAGTTCAGTCCCGGCAGGAGGGTCGCAATATCCAGTCATGAGAGCAAAGATATAGTCCTACAAGGTGGAAGAAACAAAACGGATTTATCTAGATGGGTTCACGTAGATTTCACTTCTACCATAAGTGCCGCTGATTATATGTAGACGTATATATACTAGGTGCAATCAAGGCTAATCTCTGCATTGAAGGGATCACAATTCACAAATGAGTTTTGGTATAAACAATTTTGAATTTGATGCACACACATACGGATTACAAGTGTCTTCATCTAGAGTGAAGAACGCTATATCGAAATAGCGCAAGTAATATAGTACGAGACTAGCACCAGGTCATATAGATGATTTCTGCTGAGATAGTGATGGGCATGTAATATATATATATGTGTATATATATATATACAGGGGTAGAAATAAGGAGAAAAAAAAGAGATCTAGTTTGAAATTTAGATGGTCCTCCTAAATTTCAAATTGTTCTCTAAAAGTAATGCGGCGTGCAAGCGTAAGAAAAAGATTTTACATGGTGATAACATGGTTTAATTATTCACCTACAATGAATGTATCAAATGATACAGTAATTGTTTATTCACTTTAATAGTATATTGGTTAATAAAGTTGTTTCAGTAGAATTTAGTTGAAACCATAACACCGGAATATAGTATGTCTCAAATATTTCTTAGAAGCACATTCATTCATTTAATACAGTTGACATTCCTTCAGTCAAGCAGTTCATTCAATCGATTATAAGCCGTCTTCGCACACCATGCAAAGGTCAGATAATGTAATGACTCTCGCCATTAGGCTATGCCTATATTTCATATTATCTTATTAACGGGGAAGATGCTGTTTGGGTGTCAAGTCATCACAATCAAAACATGAAGAGGGACAATCTGACCAATCACGCACCAGCTTACATCATGCCAAATATTTGTTATGGTCAACGCTAGATTAGCAATAATCGAAACGTGGAAACTTCAAAGAAAATTACCGTAAAATGGGACCAAAATATTCAATGGTCCGTCAGACCATTGACTGAAAATCTGATGGTCCTCCTGCTTATTTGATGGCCCTGGACCATCGGACCATTGCTTATTTCGACCCCTGTATATATATATATATATATATATATATATATCCAATCAGACATCCACATGTGCACATTATGCTGATTTGTCTCGTTGATGCGACGCAACAAAAAAAATACATTTTTCTGACAGCAGCATGGCGTGAACCTTGCACGAACAGCAGGGTACCTAAAATGTGAAAGGGAATCGTTAACTATGCACTCCATACCTCCCCGCCATGCCGTGCATTGGCCATGAAGCTGAGATCCGGTGGCAGAGCACCATTGTTGGCAGAGCGGGCAGCTTCGTCGTTAGCATAGGGATTGGGCAGGTAGTCGGACAGCTTGCCGGGTCTCTTGAACATTTCCCCCTGGTCGTTCGGTCCATCCTCGATGAATTGCTGCAGAAGATAAAACAAAAAACTTTCCATTAAAATTATGATTATGAACCGTAATGGCTTAATAAACAAGTGCCGCAGAGCGACAGCGCTCACCTGACGGCAGGTGTTCTGATGCTAAACTCGGGGGCAAACGAATCAAGAGCACCCTCCCATCGCCGCGTTAGCTCTCCCTCGTTGTCTCTCATTCTTTCTCATTCGCTCTCTCGCTCTTGCTATCTCTTCCCTTCGCGCTCTCTCTCTCCCTCTCTCGCTCGATCACACACTCGCTCTCTATCTCTCGCTCGATCACACTCTCTCTCTCTCTCTCTTCTTACTCTCTCTCTCTCTCTTGCTCTCTCTTCCCTTCACCCTCTCTCTCTCTCCCTCTCTCTCTCGCTCGCTCACACTCACTCTCCTCATTGTCTCTCCTCTTTCTTTGTCTTTGTCTTTCTCTCTCTTCTATCTCTCTCCTCTCTCTCTCTCCTCTCTCCCCTCCTCTCTCTCTCTCTCTCTCTCTCCTCTCTCTTTCTCTCCCTCACTCTTCGCGCTCCGGTCGCGCGCTCTCCCTCTCTCTCTCCCGCTCTCGCGTTCTCGCTCTCTCTACTCACTCTCATCTCTTTCCTCCTCGCTCTCTCTCTCTCTCTCTCTCTCTTCTCTTCTCTCTCTCTCTCCGTCTCTCTCACGCTATCTCTCTCTCTCTTCCTCTCCTCTTCTCTCTCTGCCTCTCTCTCTCTCTCTCTCTCTCTCTCTCCTTCCTCTCTGCTCCCGCCTCCCCTCTCTCTCTCTCTCACTCTCTCTCTCTCCCCTCTCTACTCAATTTCTCTCGTTCTCGAGCCCTCACGGTAGCCGCTGATCCGGGACGGAGGCTGTACGACTGATTGTCGTATACAGGACGCGTCTGCCTATTCGTCTGATCAAGACGGAGTGTCTGCCATGGTCTTCTAACGCCTAGCAAGACCGTTTTCGCTGGAGCCTAAGCAAGCGGTAACGTGTTGTATGATAACGTTCACATAAATGTGTGTACGTTGGACTATAGCTATAATAGCGCTTAATTTCGGACCCTGTTGTGGTGCAAATCCGGCAGAGCCGCAATGTTTTTTATACTATGTCTAAATCTCGGTGTGTGGTCCCTGCCATGCGGCCCAGCGATGGTAGGAAATTAGTGACGAATCTGCCTCTAAAAACAGCTGCTTGTGCCCGCAACCAAGGTAACCCTGCACAGGAATCTGACTTGTCCTTCACTGGAACATCGGACCAAGTACGAACAAAACGGCGATAGTCGCCCTCTATTATATCTCTAAACCACTGCGTCAGATCATGGTATTCACGAAGCGCTTGCACTCGATAGATAATGTTTCCGTTGGATCGATGTATGAAATTGCAAGAGAGATGGCTTAGCCGTACGTTCGGTAGCTGGAAGGCTTCCCACCTCACGTAGTATTAGTTATACAACTACTTATTGCAAGACAGACATAGGTAAGCACTCCGATCATTTCATCACTACACAAGCCTACAAGCTCGAATATAGAGACCTAGCCACCGGCTTACCTAATTAACGCAGGCAAAAACTCACACCATCACTATCACCTACCACATGCCACTGGCAGTGCTGCCGACTGGCCCAAGCTGCGCATCTTAACACACTGACAGTTACAGAATGCGCATAAAAGATACGACTGTAAGCGCTTAAGATAAACCTTCTCTCAAGCAAAATTAGCTTATTTTGAATTTCCACTGCGACATTTAGG
>NW_014577070.1:558267-563259 GCF_000485595.1 Priapulus caudatus
CTTACTCTTCGTATGTCAGCAGAAAGTACATTTCATGGCCCTTTCAATAAAGCCATAAAAATTCTAGGTCACCGCTGAAACAAAAAAGTCCTCAGAAAATGTCTAAAATCTGCCCTGTGCCCCATTGACCTTTGACCTCCAATTTCGGCACAGTGATGGCTTTTCCTACCATGATGCTATACACCGACTATCACGAGCCTAGGTCGAGCCGTTTAGATTTGTGCCGCAATTCTGCATTTCCTCCCTATACCTTAAGTTAAGGAGGGAATGTTCCCCCTTCTTTTACACCTTTTGACCTTTGACCCCCAGCTTCGACATCCCAACTCGATTTCGGATTACCCCCCCACGTCCCGACTTTCGAATCCGTACGTCGAGCCGTTTAGATTTGTGCCCAACTGTTGACGGACGCACGGACGGACGCTCGGACGGACGGACGCACGGACGCACGCTCATGCGATTCTACAAGCTGCATCTGACTATGTCAGATGAGCTAAAAACTATATCCACTAATCACGGTGTTTTTGCAATCGTGTCACTAGTGATAATGCAGTTACACGGTGCAAGCTTCCACACATTTTGTTGTTTCACAATTTAACTATGATAAATGCACTTACAATGGTAGCTACAAAGGTATTTTCGTAATTACATATACAAAATCAATTTCACTGACTGCGCTTACAAGTCAATAATAGCAGTAAAACTGCGACCTTCGCTAAAAGATCTATCCATGATTAGCTACCACAGATACAAAACTAACTGGATCAATTGTTTACTGCACTTCACCTCTTCGGCTTCTGCCTTTGCCTCAGCTTCTGTGTGGCATACGTCCACCAGATTACGGTAAGCGATGTACTTCATACTGTGACAGGCGGCACACACCTGCTTGTAGACTTCATAACCTCGTCGGATGCTGCAGTGATTATGTTAATGTCACAAATCTATATTTAGTAATGCTATCAATTGTTATTGTAAACGATTTTGATTAACCAAACAACACCGAACATAAAGCCTTTGTAATAGAAAATGTATATGGAAATGACGTGAGAAAAAATTCATTTTCTACCCAACAGGTGGCACCAGGTTTATCATTAACAAGTAAAATAGCTAAAAATGATGAAACACTTAACTCTACATTTAAAAACTACTAAACAGACTGAAACAGAGACGTCCAGTGATCATCACCTGGCATGATCTATAGAGCTAAACCATCCTTTATGGCTCCATGGCAGTTTGGCAGGATGAAGAATTAGGTCTGTTGCTTTTACAGAATGGTTTAGTGCAGCAACTAGACCTAATCCACCAGCAGTTAATAGACCTGTTGTGCCAAGAACCTACAATTGTCATGAATAAGCATTCATTAACAACACACTTACTATGCACACTACATTCAGACTGCTACTAAACATGTGAAATGTATCTGTGTGCGAGTGACTGTGAGTGTGTGTGTGTGCATGTGTGCGTGTGTGTGTACGTGCGTGTGTGCGTGCTTGCATACGTGTGTATATATACATGTATGTTAATTATCAGATTTTTAACATGTAATTATGTAGCTATAATCAAAATTAAATTACAAACAGATGTACTCACAATCTTCTTTCCCCATGAGTAACTGCTGTAACTTGAAAGGTTGCCCTAAAAGATAAAAATATAAACATTGGTTACATTTACTCATTTGAAAAGATTATGCAATATAGTATTTCAATATAAAGTATGTAATATTTATAATATACATGTGTATTATATTAATACACAATAGTCAATACAATAAGCCTCTTGTCTGTGTGAAACAGAAGACTGAGTGGGACATAACTAAGAAAAAGAAGCATTTTAATGATAATTATTTTAAAATTTGAAATATTCAATTCAAAAACTCAGTGCATCATCAGTTAAGTAAATAAATTGGATATACTTTTATCCAAAAGTGTCTCTATTGTTTTGAAGATAAACATGTTAAAAAACTACACTAATCTAAATGATTAATTATGCTTAATGGGGTTAGCCACTAGCTTTGTCAGCAGGTGGCGCAGCGGGAGCAGCAGTTGTAGAGCCGGTTGCGCAATGACCCATGGCAGATGTAAACATACATCGATCACACATAGCTGATCCTATATTTTGATCAACATATCAGAACAAATCGAACATATTTATACCTAACTTTAAGAGCTCCTGATAATACTATTCTCCCTTTAACCCAATATATAAGTTTTGCTCTATGTCTGTTGATATAATCAAATAAATAGCCAGATGGATCTAGGCAGTTCAATAAATCGAATTATGTTCATTATTTAGTTGACGATTTCGTATGGCAGTGTTGTGCCTATAAGTATGACAATTGACAACAGCCCTTAATTACTTATATATTATTTATAGATGGGCTATTTGTAGAATTTCAGCAAATTTGATTTTAATTCGAGTTGAACATGTACAACCTCCTGCCTGACACACACTGTTCTGACTTTATTTATTTTCACCTGTTACTGTACATTCTAACACGGCCAGCGTACAAAATCTCAGTGTGTCCAGCTGTACGCGCAACTCGTACGGCGTTCTAAAATCGTGAGCGAAAATATACGCTGCAGAGCAGCGCACAGAATCGCTAGTGTGTCCTAGGCTTTAGGATTTCGACCCATAAATATATATCTCTAAGCCCCCCATGAGTATACTCCATGATGGAAACACGTTTTGAGTTAATCACAACACATGAATAGTATGACAGCAGTTTCTACCAACATTGATAGGGAACAACAAGCCGTACGATTATCATGATTCATGAGGTCAAATGATGCGAATATAGTTCAGGCATCCCAATATTATACCATCATATATTATTACTTTATTACTATCAAACCTAAATATTATGATGTGTATGGCAATATCGTGACCATGTGATGCTCATATAATGAATGATTTACAGCACTACGTCCAGGCAAACTACTTTACCACCTCCAGATATAAGCCTACATGATGGGGTCCAGATTAGTTTAGGATTTGCTTAGGATTACGCTTCCACTTAAACATGATGACAATAATGTCTATCGGGATCCTAAAGTAGACCACTGACCAGTTTTCTGTATTAACTCATATTGCACTCTAGCCAGCTACATTGTCATTTAAATTTAGGGCCCACACTCTTGACTCTACAGTCTACACGTCGTAAGAGCTAAACACATTGTCATTGCCATTGGATTCTGTTTATCGAATCTCGGTTTCAGTAGGCCCAACCAGGATTCACCAATAGGTTTGTGTTAGGCTAAGCTATGTATTCCTGTACGTTATACCGTAATGGTCCTGCAACGTATCATTAGACATTAATATCAACTATCATTCAGAATGACTGAATGTCAGTACCTAATCTTAGTAATAAAATGGAATTTAATTTTAGTGCCCTAACATTTTGTTCAAAAGCAGATTTAGGCACTTGTAAAATAATGTCCATATAAGATAATTCCAGATACGCGTGATAGACATTTATTACGATATGATGCAAACTCGAATTACCTGTTGTGGTAATAATGCCGGATGAATTCTTAAAAGACTGGTGGCAGTAGTTCTTCTAACTAGGGCCGCCGCCATGTTGCCTGTTGGTAACCTTACCTCACTCACAGAGGTTAAATATGTATTTTAATAAATCGAAATCACTAGGTATATCAGGAATAGTTACATGCTCTCTAAGTAGGTTAAATTATAAAAAGATTTACCTGTCTTTCTGCTAAGAAATTACATCGTGCTATTGTCCAATTATAAAAGTTAAAGTCTTAGTTTAAAATATAGAATCCTCAGGGTAAGGTAACCGGTACCGGAAATGAAAAGACAGAAATGGCGGTGAACATAACATAACGAAATCTTCACTGCTGGGACATTCGTTTTCTTTTGCGGAAATACCAGGAACTATTTCTACGGTTGCGTATAGCACATACATAACTTCAACGTTTTACTGAACAATTTAAAAATCATGATTATACATACAGTGTCAGTGTACAAGACGCCCGATTATGAATTTTCTCTCACTCTCAGTCTCAGTCTCAGTCACTGAACTCTGAAGTAGGCCCCTACTACTGCTCATAGGGTCTATGTCCCCCAGGGTACTGCCGGAACGTACCCTGGGTACGGTCCGGTATACCGGAACGTACCCTGGTCACTATTTGATATGGTTAGGGTTAGGATTAGGGAGTAGGCGTAGGCGACTCCCTAGACTCGTTAGTGGAGTAGACGAGGTACGGTTCTGCATATTACTATTAGATAGTAGTCCGCAAATGCAGACGTAAACTCCGCTTTGCTAATCTGAGGGTGCGGGTTTATCGTCTGCAGTCACCCTTGTAAAAATTGTTGCAATTTTTGTTGTGGAAAAAGTATCGAAGTTACTCTTACTAGGATGAATTATTGCATGAAAACAAAGTTCTGAAACGGAGATAAAGTCTTCGGAAAGCGATATTGACAAACAGAAGGTCTGTACTTGATATTTTGGGTCGGATATAACCCCGTCACGCCCTCAGTGCTACTCGATTCACCTATCCAATGGTTTTCATGCAATAATTCATCCTAGTCAGAGTAACTTCGATATTTTTGGCCATATTGTACAGATTTTTCGATCGACCAATGAAATTCACTTCCGGTAGCCTCGGATTCACTCGGAAATAATTAAGGCTGACATCTCTGTCAGCTTAAGGCTGACGTCTCTGTACACGATGGACGCTGACAAAGTAAAACAACTCTATGGCGATATTGCCGAAGAAAAGAAGTTCGACTTTACTCTGAAATCTGAGCAAATTAGTGTTTTAGTCCATCTTCTTAATAATAAAGACGTATTTGGACTACTACCAACAGGATATGGCAAAAGTATGACGTACATTTTAATGCCGTTGATGATGGAAAAGGTAGGTCTACTACTACTAGTACTTGTACCACGTTAGTACTAGTTGCGCGCGTGTTGAGGTGTGTGTGTGTGTGTGTGTGTGTGTGTGTGTGTGTGTGTGTGTGTGTGTGTGTGTGTGT
>NW_014577070.1:563269-572215 GCF_000485595.1 Priapulus caudatus
ACTACTAGTACTACTACTACTACTAGTACTACTACTAGTACTACTACTAGTAGTACTACTAGTAGTACTACTAGTAGTACTAGTAGTGTTACACCATCACTTACCTTAGCTCCAAGAAACGGTTCTTGTTAGGGTTACTAGGTTAGGGTACACTACTCCTAGCAATTGTGTATATTGACATTAGTTACGCAGCCTGGTTGTGTTACATCATCACTGAGTCAGTGACAGTGACTGAGTGAGTCACTGACACTGACACTACCACTGACACTGTGACAGTGAGTCAGTGTGTCTATCACTGTCACTGTGTCAGTGTCAGCAACATCGAACACGGAACAGAACACTAGCGCTGAGAGGGTCTATCACTCCAGGGGTCGAAATTAGATTTTTATTATGGTATCCATTCTGGATACCAGGTATTGAAATCTGATAGGCCTATCCCCCCCCCCCAAAGATCTGGTATCCCATTTGTTGGATAGTAATTTTAACAATTGTTTGCCTTCGAAACTCATTGCTTGCATTCATTTTACATACACCTCCACAGTACACTGCAGACGTATTGTCTAGACGCATTATCTGGTTCGCTTGATACAATGTATACACATCACATTTACGCTGGCGCTTGCAAATATGCTATGCTTGGCTGCTGTATAACGCTAGAGTGGCCTGCCCCTGCTCAGATCGTGCGCACTCGCTCAGATGCGCTGCCGTATAAAGTTGATAACTCAACCACTATCCCGATTTTGACGATTTTTTATTTTACTATCCCGGCGGGATACCAAGCATTGAAATCTGGTATCCAACACAAGAATCTACTATCCCGCGGATATCGGGATATCGCTAATTTCGACCCCTGCATGCTATGCCCCCCAGGGTACTGCCGGAACGTACCCTGGTACTATCTAATATGCTGGACCGTACCTCGCCTACTCCACTAACGAGTCTAGGGAGTCGCCTACCCTAACCCTAACCATATCAGATAGTTACCAGGGTACATTCCGGCAGTACCCTGGGGGACATAGACCCTATGAGCAACACTAGCACTGGCACTGGCTATGCTGATCTAAAAGTTCTACTTTTATTACTACTAGTATAAGTTTTAGTTATAGTTTGTATACGTTTGCAGAATGTTGGTACCATAGTTACGGTAGTAGAGTAAGAACTAAGTTGGTAACTTTTACGCACGCTGTCAGCCTGTGTCATTGTATATAATTTGTAAGATATCTATTCAATGACGTACTGAATATTGTAGGCCTATCATGATTCATTGTCAATGGCTGTCAATGACATTCGATTGACTTAGCAATTGACGATATTCAATTGATATGGCTGTCAATGACATTCATTGACATTGTCTGGCAATTGTACAGTGTACTACTACTAACTAGTATAAGTAGCATAGATCGGCTGTTGATAGACTTGACATTCAATTGATTTGGCTGTCAATGACATTCATTGACAGGGTTCGACACTAACCCACGTCCGACCGACCTAGTCGGGTAAATGCTTGGTCCGGTCGCATACAAACTACAAAGAGTGCTAGTAGCCCGACTGGTCGTGTTAGAATTGGTTATATATATTGCACTGAAAGGTCACCTCTAGCTAGACTGGTTCACGGCCGCACTGTTTGTCGCAGAGCGTGTACATTGTCTAGCAGAGCGTGTACATTGTCTAGCAGAGCGTGAGGCCGGATACCAGTCTACCCTTCGGCAAAAACAATAACGTGGCTTGCTGCCAGCCGCAGTAGACGATCGATAAACCGTGCGCTGGTGTATGCCCGTGGTAGAATACGAATGCTGCACGTGAACTCGGCCCACGCGCGATTTAAAGCGCGAGAAACAGCATCTATGAATTCATAGGATGACACACTCGATCTTATCTAAATAAAGTTTTTCATAACAATGGTCTGGGTCTGGGCTAGTGAAAGTTAGGTCAGGGCTAGTGGTTTTCCTCAGTTACTAGCCCGATGGTCTAGTGAAAGTTAGGTCAGGGCTAGTGGTTTTCCTCAGTTACTAGCCCGATGGTCTAGTGAAATAAAAAGTTAATGTTGAACCCTGATTGACATGGTCTGGCAGCTTGTACAGTGTACTACCGGTACTACTAACTAGTATAGGGCTGTAGCCCGTGTAGGCTATCCTTAAACTGGCACAGTCTGGAACTTTTTGTGCTCTCAGGCAGTGTCAGTCTTGCATTTACAGGTGCTACAGGTTTGTGTAAGCTCAATCAGGCCGCACTCAAAAAAATTCATGGTCCAGTTAAAACTCGGTTATCAGAACGAAACGGGCGGGGGGTATTTTGTTCGGATAACTGATGACAGTGTTTAAAATACACGACCGGTTCAGCTCCAGGTCAGCGTGTGAACCTAGTAGGCCTATGGCAACTAGTGAACCTATAGGCAACCGCTTACAGTTACAGGCAAATTACGTCAGCAACTGTACCGACTGTATCCAGGCAACGTTACGTCAAACGCGCGCCACCTATCTAGCTTTCTACAGCGCTACACAAAGGAACAGTGAACAATCAAATGTCTTTTCTTGAATTATGAATAACACGAATAGATTGAAATATTTAAATAAATTATCTCAAAATAAACCTTCATTTCGGTGCAATATTGAAATCAGCTTGAATTCTCCATAACCTCTGAATTGTGTGTGACCCAACGGGTCATGGGTGGACTAGGGGCTTATTAAATATTCATGGGACCTTGAGATCTTGTTCGGATAATCCAAAATTCTGATAATTGATGTTCGGATAACCGAGGTTGGACTGTAATATGTACTAAAGCATGCGTAACCCCACCAATCTCTGGTAAGCAGTTTTATGGGCCAACTGATAGTTCTCGAGAGTAACATAAATATACCAGGTCCTCTACCTTTATAGTAGTAAGAATGCCGTACGTACAGTATTACAAATTTCCTTTCCTCTGATTGCTTTTTATTTGTCGTTTTAGCTAGGCTATTGTGCACATAAATACTACTACATACCAATTTTACTTTCAACATTCTGAAAATACAACACCCATAGGATTGGTCTCATTTGAACTAATAATTGATTCTAAGTTTGGCAGTTACAACATGTCCTAGTACGTACGCATTTGAGAAGTTGAAATACATGGTTTACTGGAAATTTCCATTTTATTGTTGAGTGGTGTTCTTAGTTCATATTAGTGAATTTGTTAAGATTAGTTCATAAGTTATGTTAATTTTACACAATATACTTGCTTCAGATGTCTGCGACTGCGAGTCCAGCCAGGCTGCTCCCTGATATTGAGGAATTAGAAAAGGAACTGAAAGGGGATTATTATGATCAAAATTTCACCGCTGACATCAGCGATAGAATGCAGGTAGGAAACTTGTAAATTGAAATATGCAATAAATTTAGTACAAAACATAGCACAATATTATTTATTTAACTTAATAAGGTTGCCTTGAAAAATTCTTAAATTATTTTCTAAAGGTTAATGAAATTTGTTTTGTTCAAAGGTTCCCCACAGGATTAGTCTAGGAGGTGGTTCTGAACCAAACAACCGCAGATATTATAATGATGATGCTGTAAAAATGTCCGCAAACATGAGTGTACCAGATAGGATAATAGTAACAGGTAACATTCCCTTTAAATATTGGAAATATAACACTTATTGCAAAAATATCCACACTAAAATAGACATAGTATTAATAGTTTCAAATATCTAGAAATATATTTGAATCTTATATGTTTCATTAGGAAGCTTTACAGTTCTGACAGTATGTCACCAAATGGTAATCGATAAACTGACTTTTGCTTACAGGCCAAGAGCAGCATTTAGGTATGAAGGAGGCTCCACGTGATCTAAACCTCGAGATGCTACCAGAGGTAGACAACATTGCTCTAACAACGCCACCAAGAGTTCTCAATATAAATGATTATAATTTCCCCATCATGGATGAGTCCAAGAAGGAAGATGACAAGCCAAAGCCTGCAAACGTTCCTTCTCACAACAATAGGTACGTTGTTACATCCGCGATTTGATACACGATCAGGCTTGTTGCTTGAAGCCATAAATAGCATACCATCCTAGTTCTGCAGTTCGAGTTCACCATCTGTGTGATCACTTGATCAGTGTGTGCACTGACAAAGCTTTGCTCAACATGGCAATGTGCTGTCAGCTAATTATTACAGACACCCCTTAGAAACAATGCCAATCACTAATGGGTGGGGTTCTGGCCCAAACTATGAGTACATTAAGAACACGTAAATGGCCAAATCATGTCATTTTTATGCGTTTTGCCTTGCAATTATGCTGTTAGTAAAAATAATCACTTAAGCAGCGTAAAATGCCATATTGGTTGACATTTATTTCTATTTAACCTATTTATTTTATTTTATTTTCAATTTATTTTCCGTGTGTAGTTTCGTTACGTCGGATGCGCTGTCACCTGCTGACGAGGTTGCCTTGCTGAGACGACAGATGGCGAAGCTGTCACGGCGTGTCACGAATCTGGAGCAGGGGAACCAGGCACGCCAACAGCGGGATCTCATGGTCTACACGATGGCACTCGGCTTTCTAGTGCTGAAAGCTCTTGGCTGGCTGCGAAAAAACTGGTGATGACATCATAGGTGTATTCTCTTCGATCGGATGATGTTTCACTGCTCCCGGTGCCATGTTACTGAATTGTTGTTGGTGGTGATGCAGCAGAATGTTTTTGTAACCGCATTTTATGCATCGGTCTTTATTTATGTACTGATTTGTAATCAAGTGAATGTTTGTTGGGTGATTCGATTGGAAAGGAAAGGTATGGATATTTGTTAATGTCTAGTCAATTTCCATAGCGATTTCCAACATAAAGAATGAACGTCATCAAGATCCATGGTGAAGTACTGTGTAGGGAGTGATTCACATTACCTATACGAGATTCAAGTGCAAGAGAAGGTTCTCCCAAGATGGCAATGTTTGTAGAATGAAGAGAGACAAGTGTAGCTAGTAAATGTAACTGTGCTTACCACACGGGATAGTATCAGAGCAATGACACAGTATCTGGCTTTTTTTATACTCTGCCGTTAGGTCAGTGGACAACGTTTCAGCAGTAGCAGATGTGTTATTTTCACAATAGGTTCAGAATGCTTCAGAACTCATTTGAATATTGTTATGATATACCCTGTCCTTTCGCATTAAATTACAGATATCTTTAATCATGGTCACACCTATATAATTGTGTTGTATAGATATGTTCATGCTCCAATGTATAGGTATTATACATCTATTCGAGAGTGAATAGAAACAATTTGTTTTTATTTACTCCTGATCTAATAGATAGGCATTAATGAATCTATGCATGTGGCGAGCAAATAATTATAAACTAGGGTTTCTCATTTCTGACTGTGTTAAAGTGCGTAGTTCACGTTCATAGTAATTTTGACCTACCATAGTTGTCATCATTCCTAAACACTTGAATGCATTTGCATAGAATATATAATTATTTAACGTGCTAGGTATTTTTTTCTTACTTGTTTTCATGCACAATTATGCATCAGGTCACTATAATAAATGCAATGGAAATCATTTTGCTCTTTTGGAAGTGCCTAAGAATACTTAATTTTTATGTGTAATAATTATGTTATAGGCTCTTAAGGGGAAATCTATTAAACGGAACTACTTATGTACCCGTGGGTACCCCAAGTGTCTGTACCTTGTACATGCATCCCTAAAAACACCATAGACATGTATGAATGTAAAATTGCAATTCGCTGTCACAGTGGTATTTATTGTTTAATGATTGTATTCTGTGCATACACACAATAAATAAACAACATTTCGCTAAAGTGTTCTTTTCCTAGTATCTGTTAATGTTTTTGTGCGGTATTTTGTGAATGAGTGTATGCAATGAAATGGAAAAACAGGCCAATATTGTTTATTTGTGACCCTACCATACTTCTAAAACGGCGTAGTTCTTCTAGACCATAAGTCTACCGTTTAATTTTTATTTGGAAGCCGTTATGTACAGACTTTGAAATAACGAAGTTGTTTCAGGCTTATGTAACATTTTGTTACGGTTAATACAACGTTTTCTAATAGGGTATACTATACATACTTACCTTAATGTACCGTCCGTGAATGCGATTTCAACATGGTGCCGTGTATTAGAGCAAACGTAAGCAGCAATAGGAAATATGGATCATCATACAGAAATGGGTTTAATTAATGTGTATTTAAAAAATTCACTTTACATTAACGGTTTACAAAGATTATTGTAAAAATTAAATTCGTTTAATAAAAAGTGAAAATAAAGCTTGTTAAATATATAGCAATGTATCGCAAGAAATCTATTGCTATACATTCTAGTCATTTCAAATATCTTTAGACAGACAGAGTGATTTTTGAATATCAGAGACAGACAGAAAGACCGAGGGACGGGCGCACGGACGGACGCACGGGCTGCCGGAAGGACGGACAGACGGGCGGAAGGACGGGCCGACAGACGTACACGTACACGCGCACGCACGCGCGTACTTTCACGTTCACGAGCACACGTGCACACACGCATATATATATAGATAGAGAGATAGAGAGAGAGGAGAGGCTGAGAGATGCAAGCGCTGTGAGGTGTGCGCTTCGCGAAAATATCTTATCAAAGTTGTTCGGGACGTAGCACTTGTCTTAGAACGCGTGGAAATGAAATTCATTAACCAAGAGTTCAATTATACTCAGAACTCTATAAATGTTTTGGGAAGAGTTTAGATATGTGTCAGCGATGACATATTATGCTATAAACATACTCGTGGTGTTGCTGCTAGTGGCTGCATCATTATGCATTGATGTTACCCAAAATCAGAAACCAATTCTACACGTAAACGATCTCTACCACTGCTAACAGTTTCATGCTTAAAAAAAAAATTGTCGTCAATATTGGGTGAATATTGGGTTAATATATATGACAATGTGGTTTATTCTTGTTTGTGTATGTTAATTGCTGTGCGATTCTTATATAGTGTAGAGGCATAGTGTTTACGCGCATTAGTACCGTACACGCTTTACAATTTTTATATAATATGTATATATTATGTGTGTGTGTGCGTGTGTGTGTGTGTGTGTGTGTGTGTGTGCGTGTGTGTACGCGTGCGTGCGTGCGTGTGTGTGCGTGCGTGCGTGCGTGTGTGCGTGCGCGTGTGTGTGTGTGCGTGCGTATTTATATACAGCGGTTCTTGTTGGAGCGTATAATACTCGTGGCTGAGTTGGAGACATGGACATCGATTTCGCACGCGCATCTGGTCGAGTCCACCACCCCTTTTACAGGTATGTAATGGACTGGTCCGTTCTGCTCAGGTGCGCAGCGAGTATTCACATTGTAATGAGCAAGCTGTAGTTGCAGCAGCCACCGTGCTAGGGCGTGGGTTTTGAATCAGGTATACACCGGCCATCTTTGTTGTTTGCGGCAGTGACACAACACTTCTACACTAAACGTTTTCGCGAATTTACCGATATTTTGCCAATTTCTCACTAAATCACTTCAATTCTGCGCTCCGTCGCTGTGAGAGCGCTGCGTCAGATGAGACAGTCATAATAGAGAGTGTCGAGCGTGTGTGATATTTGACTCTAAACGAAGGCGACCGCCATGGGTGAAGGAAGGTACGCGAGGAGGGGCGAGAGACAGCCGACGTACATAGTGATCGGCAGCATCCTGTGTTTCGTCGCCTGCGCGCTGCTCATCATAGCATTCTGCAGTCCGAACTGGCTGCAGCGGAATCGCCGCGTCTTCAGCACAATGCGCAAGATCGGACTCTGGGAGGTGTGCTTCGACGGATTCTGGGACAGGGAGCTGTCGATGAACAATTACGAGGAGTTCGAGAGAGACGGCTACCTCGTGCGCATCTACGCCGACTGTCGCTGGGTGTTCAACTGGGATCTGGAGAGAATACGCGTGAGATTGGTTCCGAGTAAGTCACTCGATTGCACCCTGCACATAATTATTATGATATACGTCTTGGCTTTTATCGGAAAGATATAATTTCCGGATATTGGTTGACCCAGAAGGGATGCGCCTAGCTGTACGATCTTTTGGAGATTTTGTTCCGGAGCTTTTAGGCTGATTCTAAGTAATGTTTAACCTGCTCTACCCAATCCCCATAACATCAAGAGCTAATAATACCTATTAGCTCTTGATAACATCTATGTTCATTTAGCCCCAAGATGGTGAGCATCACCTGCCTTTCCTCCAGCTGTGCAGGGGTGACCCCACTTCTTGGAGCTTGTCCCACATGATCTTCCTTAGGTGTTTGTATGCCGGGCAAACTAACAGGAAATGCTTCAGGTCTTCTGGTTCTCCCTTATTGCACACAGTGCAATTTTCTTCCCCTAACCATCTCCTGGTTCTTTTATTTACGGGGAGGCATCCCGGCCGCTCTACATTGGTACAGCAGCTGACTGCCGATTTTATTATTATTGTAAACGGTTTCTCGGTGTGCTCGGAGCACGTGGTCGGTCCGTCGAGCATTCGCCGAATCTCCTTATCATCCGCTGGGCCTTGCATGCCTACCGCGTGAGAAAAGCAGCATTGAAATCAAAAGTGTAATAATTGTAAACGCCTTCGTTTCATATATCTTTTCTAAATAGCTATAACACGTATGAGATCCAGAATACACGAGCTTAATTATTTTGCATCTTAAAAAAAATTCAGGCTACTCAAATTATACTTTATTATTTTCTCTTGCAGATTGGTTCATGGCAGTGCAGGGCTTTGCAACACTGGGACTGGTTACATCGATGTTAGCGACAATCATCAATATCTCCATGCTGTGCTTCTGCTGCATGACCACAAGAATTTCTTGTCTTTATGCTCAGTCATTCCTGCTCTTCGCATCATGTAAGTGTAACTGACGGCCATATTTATGAAAAAAGAAAACTAACAAGGGATATATATATATATATATATATATATATATATATATATATAGTAGTAGTGTGTAGTTGTGTGT
>NW_014577070.1:572225-576229 GCF_000485595.1 Priapulus caudatus
TTATTTAAAAAGTAAAAAGTAAAACTAAACGAAGTATATATATATATATATATATATATATATATATATATATATGAGTGTGTGTGCGTGCATGCGTGTGTGTGCGTGCGTGCGTGCGTGCGTGCGTGCATGCGTGCATGCGTGTTTGAGTGCTCTTCGCATCATGTAAGTGTAACTGACAGGCAAAAATATTTAAGAAAAAGAAAACTAATAAGGGATATCATATATATGAGTGTGTGTGTATGTGTGTGCGTGCGTGCGTGCGTGTTTTAGTGAGAGAGAGTGTGTGTGTGTATGTGTTGAGTGAGTGTGAGAGATAGATAGAGAGTGAGAGAGAGAGGACGAGAGAGAGAGAGAACGCGCGTGCGTCAGAAGGGGTTTGGGGGAGAGTTATCAAATTCTGTCCACGTTTATTGTTTCCATATTAGTTTTTTTCTTATATATACGCACATCTGCTGGAACCGCGTATGCACGTCTATTCATTCTTAACCGCATTTCCAGTTTGCTGCAACTCGGTCGCCATATCCGTGTTTGCTGCCAAGGCCTTAGATGAACTCTGGATGCCGAACTCATACTGGAACCACTTCGGCTTTGCTTACGTATTCTGCGTCATCGGAGCCGTGCTAGGGTTCGTGGCCGGAGTTTTCATGTACTCGCAGGCGGCGAAGGAAAGGCGCCGGTCGACCGAGCCAAAGTCAATGCCATTTGAGTCGTACGAACCGGGAAGGTATAACCATCCGATGACGACATCGGGTAGCTACCTGGGACCGGGGGGAAGCTACAGCACCGGGCCAGCAGGGAGCTATAGCACGGGCCCATCGCATAAGACCACGCCCAGCGGCTCCGTAGACACAGACGTGTGAGCCGTTTAACGATATTCAACCAAAAGGCACATATTTAGATATTCATTTAAAACTCACACACGCGCGATGTTTAGCCAGGTTGTACACGCACACTAGTTTCGCACCAAACTTCATTTGATGATGCCTCGCAACGTCTCACATTTCTCTACCACCTAGTGAGGGCCCCAGTGAAGTTGGCTTACATCTGTTCAGGCGCAGAGGCGGTACCTGATGTATGATGCGAGAGGAAAAAAATCGTGTGGGTGTGTATTCGCATCTTTCGTGGGTAACTTGGAAATTGTGTGCGTTTTTTTGTGTACGTAACTTTTTTAATCGCAACGCTTTTTACTTTACGATATAACGTTAAGGTATTTTTTATAGTAACATGTTAGAAAACTCGATTTTTAATAATCATATTTGAATATCATAAAAGGAAACTACCACTAGGGAACGAGAGCGAGTTGAATTTAAGTCGGCAACGTAAAAGGTCTACACATCCGCGTAATGCTATTTCCATTCCTTTTCATCTTTAGATTTTAAAACAACTATGTAAAATGATTGCGTATATATATATATACAAGAGCGTATTTAAGAAGAACCCTTCTTTATACGCTCTTGATATATATATATATATATATATATACGCATTTTCTATTTTATTAAAGCATTAGTGGTGGACTTCTTATCATTTTGATACTCTGAATATGATTTCCTTCATTGCAATAAAAATGTATTTATAAGACCGGCAATGTATTATTGATTTATTTGTAACCGTTTTGCCTTTGTTCATCTTTATGTTTGGTGTGTTTAGCTGTGTCTATATTGCAAAAAAGTGTTTGAAGTCAAGTAACATGAGATTGACCCTGGCGGTAATATTTTAATAAGTGAATGTTTCGATGACGTGAATGTTTCGAGATTTTCGATCGTTTAGTTAGTCGTCATTATCGACAGTCTTTTAAATATGCTATGAGTTTAAAAATATCATGTATAGACATTATGCTTACGTTTAACGGGGCATTTCAGCATATGGTGCATGTGGCTATGCAAATTTACTTCATATCTGCGTCGTTTAGGTTAACTCAATAAACATTGATTGATGCGTCCAGATTCGGTGGAGTTAGTTGAAAAATAAGGTGACTAACTGACTCATCACACAGTGCTTGTGGTCTCAGTTATCTGGTTGCTATTGTGCGTTTCAGCTGCTGAATCGTTCAGGTTTATTGCTAGGATGTTGTACGGCATCAAATTGAAATCTATAAGTAATCCGCGTTACAGTACAGGAAACACTTTACCATGTCCCGCTAAATGATAATATGGTAGGATCATGAGTGAATAATAATATAATTCTATTATTATTCACTCCTGGTAGGATTTTTTCAACATAGGGGCCTATTGGGAAAAGAACCCCTATTTGAGGCTACCTGATATAAAGACGTTGTCGTGACTAGGTAATCGTCATCAGATCTCAATGCCGTAAAAAGGGGTGTCATCATTTTCTCCCTGTTGAAATATCCGGTATCTGTTTTAATAACATGTCAAAATTTGTTTTATCAGGTGGAAATCGAAATGTTAAAAGTTAGCGACGGAATTTAAAATATTCATAGGCATGCATGTCCAAACGTGTAAAACGTGTAATGTTTAAATTGTAGTAAACATGTAAATTGACATGACGTTCGGGGTAAAAACAAAGCAGTGTAATCGTAGGTAATACTACTCATATTGACAGATGCCGATACTGAGTGTAAATGTCTAACAATACGGACAATATTCAGTGTTGACAAATCAGAATACTGACTTTTGTATTGGAATTAATAAAATGTAAATACATTTTACAGCTAAAACCTGCCTAGAGATATTATTCGTGTAGCGTTGTGTATTGTGATTATGTTATGATTTCACATCGCGACAGATTTACATTTTCTCGACGTTTTTATTTAAAACACCTACAGCTCTCAATCGTTGCCATACGATCAGGAGTGTATCAATATTGGAGTGTATTGATACACTCCTGATACGGTGTCATCAACGAATTGTTTATAGCCGCATATCTACAGTGAAAAATATAACCTTGACTTATGCGACTACACGATGAAAAGGCTGGGTTTTCACGCCCAGCAGGTTAGAACCATGGGGTCGTTACAAGTCTGAAACATCAAAAGGAGTTATAACTATATCATAAATGACAGCATATGAGTCTAACATGTCATAACTTTTGATGTAAAGTGTTATGGAAATGATATTACATATATGATAGCCATATGATAGCAGCAAGCCTATGCGAACCGAACAATGTTTTTTCAATAAAAAACACTAAACAAATTTTTTTTACCATATAGTTACTTACCTTTAGGTATTTTATCAAAACGTTCATTTGATTAGTTATTATTTATATTAGAATTATTTATTGTGAGAAATAAAATTCTCACAATTTCGCCAGGTGCACTGAACATTTTACAAATTTAGTGGTTTTAGTTAGTCATAGATATGTCGCAGTAAGTAGGTACTAACAGTAGATGTTTCACATACCATCGTGAACCCATTTTACACACATGTCGATTATTGTGATAAGTAGAAAAACCTTGATAAATCGCCACAGTAGCCGATGTATAAATGGATATTTCTCTGTGATTACAACTCGGAATAATTTAAGTTTACACTCGTTTTAATGGTAACATATTGCTGTAAAACGCGCGTCAGGGTTTGATATTAACTGCCGTCTTTTATGAGTTAAGGTTATTTATTTGCATAAATGTTCAATCCGAACATGTGACTGACAGAGTTGGTTTGTTCCCGGGACAATGACAGGACAATGTAGTACGGAGGTCCATAGATATACACAACACATGTGTTGTGTATATCTATGGGAGGTCATTGTGTAAACGATAAAATCAATCTTTCTCAAAGCAGCGGTTCCACCTCTAAAATTAAGCCTGGTTAACATAAGCGTTTCTTAACATTGCGTAGACGCAATTTTTCGGCGACGTTGAGGTCAGGTAGCAAACTGACCATTATAGCTAGGCTGCAGAACTGCAGCTTGCTACCTTTAATTTCAACCCCTCAATATATATATATATATATATATATATATATATATATATATACGTAGTGTGTGTAGGTGGTGGCGCGTATGTGTGTGGTAGGTACTTATAGAAGTAGTAAGTA
>NW_014577070.1:576239-578485 GCF_000485595.1 Priapulus caudatus
ACTACGGAACTACTAACGTTACTAGTACTAGTACGTACGTACGACGTACGTACTACGTACTACGTACTACGTACTTCGTACTACTACTATATATATATAGTATATATATATATATATATATATATATATATATATATATATATATATATATATATATACGCGTGTGCGTGGGTGCGCGTATCTGTGTGTGGGCCTTATGATAAGACGTAAGATTTAGTTTTGCTTGGTTTAATTTACTGTTAAAACTATTATCAGCAAAGGGAAAACTTAGGGTTGCGTTATGATCAGGGTTAGGGTTATTGAAGAATTGCGGTTATGGATTGTTAGAATCAGGGATGTAATTAGGTTATGGTTATGTTTAGCAGACTTAAGTTTAATATTAGGTTTAATGTCAGAGTTATGGTTAGGGTTAATATAGGGTTACGGCTAGGGTTAATGTGGATTTTGGTAGTAGCATCCCGCCACAATTCTTCGCCTATCCCAGTGTACATAGAAATGACGTTCGCGTCACTGGTCGCGTCGCCAGTCTAGATAATTTCTTTCGGTAAAACGTACGCGCTCAAAAAGCAGGGGCATGCCTAATTGGAGAGATGTGCATGGTAAAATCCGCTCTAAACAATTCACTTTGACAGCAGCATCTCGCCACAATCTTTCCCCTATGTCATTGTACCTAGGAATAGCGCTCACGCCACTGGTCGCGTTGCCAACCAAGATCATTTCTTTCGGCCAAACTTACGCGCTCAAAATGGATAGGGGCATGCCCGTAAAAGATGTACATGGTAAAATCCGCCCTAGATAATTTACTTTGGCCGCAGCATCAGGCCACAGTCCTTAATTTATACATACGAGTGGCGCTCGCATCGCTGATCGCGTTGCCAGCCAAGAGAATGTTTTCGGTGTAACCTACAATTGTCCTATCTAGCTCCGTGACATAAGTAGCTCTATCTTTAGTCTTTATCAAATAATTAAAATCACATTTTGTTCCAATAATACTGTTACAATAATCTAGAGAGCACATAGCCACTAGCCAAATGTTAACATTACTGTCGTATCAAATTGTCCCGTAACAACGCTGGCAACATTTGTTCACGCATGCTCAATATCTCCGAAATAAAATGCTTTATTGTTGAGATTGTTAATTTAAGATATGGAGCAAATATTATATTCGTCGAATTAACTTGACATAAAAATAAATCGATGTCTCTATATAATAATCATAATGACCCCTATCTGACGTAGCACCCATAAGATTAATGTCTGCAAATACGTTACGTATCCTACATGACACATGCAGCCTTAATCAGATATATTAAAGAGGAATTTGACATGGAATAATACGTTTAATTTAGAGGGCACCCTAAATTCCCTCACTTTTTTTAATCACAAGGTATGTAGAAGTACCAAATTTCCCAGTTACCTTACGGGAAATTCCTGTTCGCGCATCCCAGGTATCCCCGGAAGAGAATAACGTATTTTTGAAATTGTACGATTGAAATGGAGAACAAATGCCCGTCGGGTGTATCTTGAAATCTAAAATAAATGAGATGGGCCTCTCTTTAATAATCATAATGTGCCCCAGCTAACGTATCAGCACTAAAGTATAAGTCTGTAAACAGGTGTCCATATGTGTCCCATATGACATATATTGAAGTTGTACGTCCAGACCTTTTCTGAAATGAATGAAATATGTTGCAATTTAATTTAATTGCAAAAATATCTTTAATTTAGAGAGCATTTTCTTACCATCACTATAATAATTATGAAATTAGCAGTTTAAACAAATTTTTCCTAAGCAGGGACGTTATATTCTTATAACTTCAATATTTCAGAAATAAAATAACATAATATGCAAATATAATTGCTATATTATTGCAATAAGTTATGAATTTAAAATAGAGACAAAGTACGCATCGCAGGAGTTTAACATAAAAAAAATAACTAATGAATCTCGCTGATAATAATGTGGCTTAGCGATGGGATCCCCTGGAGCTATACTGTAGGTTCAACCAAATTAGGAAGGTCACGGGGAGGTCTCATTTGCAATTAATAGTGCTCATCGGCGGTTCTGTGATGTCAACTCGGCAACAGTCCCGGCAAACGGCAGTTCTGTGCAGTCAATACGACGACAGCTCTGGCAACCGGCAGTTCTGTTCTTGTTAACTCGGCAGCGGTTCTGGCAATCAAGCAACAAGATTTCTCTGCGGCCGTCTCAGCTAAGCTGTGCCGTCGATCAACAGGACTTCTTG
>NW_014577070.1:578495-584107 GCF_000485595.1 Priapulus caudatus
AACTCCTCTGGTGAGATATTGCGCATGCGCTAACACACTAACGTAGCCAGATTATGTACTGGCTGGTATACGCAGCGAGGACCTTATATGCAAGATCTTCCTCCTATTTCTTAAATGATGTCTACTGATGGTATGTTATTATATAAATCTATGCTAAAATAACTCCTCTTCATTATAAATGCATAATCTTTGCAAAATACGATTACTCACGGTAGATATTGCGCATGCGCGTTCACCGTGTTAGGCGTGCAGTGCCGTCTGAGACAAACTTCATAATATAGCTTGCTGAGGGAGAGAGGGAATGGGAGACTGAGGAAAGGCTGCAGGGAAAATAGCTGGGCCGGTAAAAGAAGAAGGAGGCTGAGCGAGGGACCAGGGGGGCAAGGGGGAAGGACGCGAGGGCATAAAGTAGGTGTTTTGTACCCCTACATGCTATGGCGCTCTCCTTATTATAAACATATGTCTACTGATAAAGGTTTATTCGGGCAATCTATGCTGAGATATCCCCTAACCATTTTAAATATATATTTATTACAAAATATAACTCCTCTGGTGAGATATTACACATGACCTAACACACTAACGTAGCCAGATTGTGTACTGGCTGGTATAAGCAGCGGGGACCTCACACGCAAAGTCTTCCTCCTATTTCTTAAATGATGTCAACTGATGGAATGTTATCATATAAATCTATGTTAGGTTAACTCCTCTTCATTTTAAATGCATAATCTTTGCAAAATACGATTTCTCTCAGAAGATATTGCGCATGAGCGCGCACCGTGTTAGACGTGCAGTGCCGTCTGAGGCAAACTTCATAATATAGCTTGCTGAGGGAGAGAGGGGATGGGAGACTGAGGAAAGGTTGCAGGGGAGATAGCTGGGGCGGTAGAAGAAGAAGAAGGCTGAGCGAAGGACAGGGGAGGCAAGGGGAAGGATGCGAGGGCATAAAGTAGTTGTTTTGTACTCTACATGCTAGGGCGCTCTCCTTATTATAAACACAGGTCTACTGATAAAAGTTCATTAGGGAAATCTATGCTGAGATACCCCCTAACTATTTTAAATATATATTCATCACAAAATATAATTCCTCTGGTGAGATATTGCGCATGCGCTAACACACTAACGTAGCCAGATTGTGTACTGGCTTGTATAAGCAGCGGGGACCTTACACGCAAGGTCTTCCTGCTATTTCTTAAATGATGTCTATAGATGGAATGTTATCATATAAATCTATGCTAGGATAACTCCTCTTCATTTTAAATGCACAATCTTTGCAAAATACGATTTCTCTCGGGAGATATTGCGCATGCGCGCACCGTGTTAGGCGTGCGGTGCCGTCTGAGGCAAACTTCATAATATAGCTTGCTGCGGGGAGAGGGGATGGGAGACTGAGGAAAGGCGGCAGGGAAGATAGCTGGGGGTGGTAGAAGAAGAAGGAGGCTGGGCGAGGGACAGGGGAGGCAAGGGGAAGCAGGCGAGGGCATAAAGTAGATGTTTTGTACACTACATGCTAGAGCGCTCTTCTAATTATAAACAGAGGTCTACTGATAAAGGTTTTTTCGGGCAATCTATGCGGAGATACCCCCTAACCATTTTAAATGCATTTTCATCACAAAATATTAGTCCTCTGGTGAGATATTGCGCACGCGCTAACACACTAACGTAGCCAGATTGTGTACTGGCTGGTATACGCAGCCGGGACCTTACAGGCAAGGTTTTCCTCCTATTTCTTAAATGATGTCTACAGACAGAATGTTATCATATAAATCTATGCTAGGATAACTCCTCTTCATTTTAAACAATATCGTTGAAAGAAGTCACACAATCTACTGGAGTGGAGGAAAAGAGAAAACAGCAGGTGTTGGTTTTGCCATCTCCAACAAACTAGCTCCTCAAGGTATCAATCTGATACCAATCAATGACAGGCTTATGTCAGTGCGCATACAGTTGAAGAGTGGCGAACACCTTACACTTATCAGAGTATATGCACCAACTATGCAAAGAACACACGAAGACAAAAAACAGTTTTACGAGCGGCTTGGCAATTGCATTACAGCAGCTAAAGATGACAACATCATAGTTCTAGGTGATCTTAATGCTCGTGTTGGCATAGACTGGAAATCGTGGCCATCTGTCATCGGTAAACACGGCGTTGGTAATAATATGAATTCAAATAGACTAATGCTATTAGAGTTCTGTACCCGATTGCAGCCTACAATCATGTGTACAATGTTTCAACTTAAAGACAGTCTGAAGAACACATGGCAGCACTTGCGGTCAAAGCCCTGGCATCAGATTGACCATGTACTAGCAAATCAAGCTGCAAAGCAACACGTCATAGTGACCAAGTTCTTGTGCATGGCGGCGCTCGTTTGAGAGTTTTCCTACTTGTACTCTTTCACATCTTCTGGACAACAGGGGAGATTCCCTCTGACTTGATTGATCCTAACATCACCATCCTGTTCAAGAAAGGTGACAGAAGTCAGTGCGGCAATTATAGAGGTATATCACTTCTAAGCGTAGTTGGTAAAGTCCTAGCAGACGTCATCTTGCAGCGACTACATCACCTTGCAGAGAAGATATACCCACAATCTCAGTCAGGGTACCACAGGGGCAGAAGTACTAAGGATGGAATCTTTACCTTTCGACAAGTAATAGAGAAAACGAGAGAAAAGCGCAGAAGTTTGTATATAGCTTTTGTGGACTTCACTAAAGCGTTTGACGCCGTCAATCGTGAGCTACTCTTTATCATCCTGAGTAAGCTGGGCTGCCCTGCAAAGTTAATTAGAATCATCAAGAAGCTATAGACGAACGTGCATGCAAGACTCATTGTAGATGGTAAACTCACACAGGCCTTTAAGTACAACAGTGGTGTCAAGCAGGGTTGTAAGCTAGCACCATGTACTCTATGGCATCTATGCAGCTGTTTTACTTTGTCTTGCTTATAAGAAAATCAAGCACATCTGCATTGTAATGTACAGATGTCGCCATGATGGTGATCTATATGATCTTCGAAGACTAAAGTCAAAAACCAAAGTTCTTACCGAGTACATCAGGGAGGCTCAATATGCAGACGATATAGCCATATTCACTGACACTTCAGCGGGACTACAGTTGTTACTCACAGCTTACAACGATCTTGCTAAGAAGATGGGACTACGTATTAATATTGCAAAGACAGAGACCATGTGCATTGGTACTGAAGCTGAGTTCTTCATAGCTGACACCAAGTTGGCGAACGTCATCCGCTTCAAATACCTTGGCAGCTATGTAACAAATGACTGCTCTATGAAAGAGGAACTTACAGCTCGTATCCAAGCAACATCATGTGCATTTGGTCGACTACGTCAAAGAGTGTTCAACTCACGTGACCTTACAATAAACACTAAAGTCAAAGTCTACAACCAGTGTCTTATGCCACTTCTGATGTACGGCAGTGAAACCTGGACTCTGTACCATCATCAAGTTCGACAACTGAGAACAATACAACAACGTCACCTGCGCTTAATCATGCATATTAAATGGGATAATTACATTAGTAACGAGGAGGTCCTGAACAGAGCGGGTGTTGAAGACATCGTGTTGAAGCTAGTTAGAAGTCGTCTGCATTGGTTTGGCCACGTCTGTAGAATGGATAATGACAGACCAGCAAAGGCATTCCTATACTTTCTGAATGGAATAATTTACCTCCTGACGTTCGAGATGTCCCCACCATTTCTTCTTTTAAAGTCCGTCTAAAGAAAATCTTGCCCTATCAATAGGGCCCATTGTGCTCTACTTACCCCGTACAATTTTAGTCAAAGTATTTCAACATATTGTGTATTTATTTAATATTTAACCGTTCTGTTGCTGTGAGACGGCCACGTGGAAGATAAATCCGCGCCAATTTATTGTGTCTGTACCTAACATGTTTTACCGTCGTTAAATAAACTTTTTACTTACATACTTACTATACAGCGAGCTAGCAAATGGATCCCGATCTGTTGGTTGCCCTAAATTGAGATATAAGGATACCTGCAATTCTCTGCAAAGGTACTCTGAGGTGCGGTAATGTTCTTGATCAGTGGAGGAATGTTGTAGACAACAGCCAGGAGTGGAGCGGTCGTGTGCATACAACTTGTGAATGCTTCAACATAAAGAGAATCAAACAGTATGAAAGAAAAAGTGAACGAAGACTAAAGAATTTGAACAAAAGATGATCTATGAACTTTATAGCGATAGATATGTATACTAAAAAATAACTTATTTATTCTGTGTTAATGCCGTGTTCGGTGCTTTCCTAAGGTATATATATATATAATATAAGCTGATGCAACCCTGTTAAAATTTAAATCCGCCAATAGGTGGCGACAGTGACACAACATAGACTATAATTACTCAAATACTATGCACCACACATCACTCATCCAGCTAGCATCACACAACATAGTCAGTGTGTAGCAAGTATACTACTGAGTCAGTACGAGTCAAATTCATATATCATTATTGCCACATGCCGTGCGTTTCACGGTCGTTACGTGCCGGCTGAGCGCGGCCACCGGGTGTCCCACCGACGTCCACATGGCCGTATGCGTTTTACGATCGTTACCATGCGTGGTTTTCACCGACGTCACATGCCGTGTGTTTCACGGTCGTTACATGCCGTGTGTTTCACCAACGTTACATACCGTGTGTTTCAACGACGTCACATACCGTGTGTTTCATGGTTGTTACATGCCGTGTGTTTCACCGACGTTACATGCCGTGTGTTTCACGGTCGTTACATGCCGTGTGTTTCATGGTTGCTACATGCCGTGTGTTTCACCGACGTCACATACCGTGTGTTTCATGGTCGTTACATGCAGTGTGTTTCAGCGACGTCACATACCGTGTGTTTCATAGTCGTTACATGCCGTGTGTTTCAGCGACGTTACATGCCGTGTGTTTCATCGCTGTTACATGCCGTGTGTTTCACCGACGTCACATACCGTGTGTTTTACCGACGTTACATGCCGTGTGTTTCACGATCGCAACATGCCGCCTGGCTGACCGGAATTAAGGCTGTCACCCACACGTTCCATCGGGGCAACACCTTTTCACAACCAATACATGTGTGCATCGGTCACTTTGCGCGCATCCCGTGATTTCACCCAATTCAACGCATTTATAGGTGGGAGGTAGGAAATACGTTAAAGATAAGGGTAAGATTCGTTGTAAGGTTAGGCTTCGGGTTGTCAGAGTTAGGAGTGCAGTGCCGTCTGAGGCAAACTTCATAATATAGCTTGCTGAGGGAGAGAGGGGATGGGAGACTCAGGAAAGGCTGCGGTGAAGATAGCTGGGGGCGGTAGAAGAAGGAGGCTGAGCAAGGGACAGGGGAGGCAAGGGGTTGGACGCGAGGGCATAAAGTAGATGTTTTGTATCCTACATGCCAAAGCGCTCTCCTTATTATAAACACAGGTCTACTAATAAAAGTTGGTTAGGGAAATCTATGCTGAGATATCCCCTAATCATTTTAAATATATATTCATCACAAAATACAACTCCTCTGGTGAGATATTGCGCATGCGCTAACACACTAACGTAGCCAGATTATGTACTGGCTGGTATACGCAGCGAGGACCTTATATGCAAGA
>NW_014577070.1:589548-590080 GCF_000485595.1 Priapulus caudatus
CTCACAAAATATAACTCCTCTGGTGAGATATTGCGCATGCGCTAACACACTAACGTAGCCAGATTGTGTACTGGCTGGTATACGCAGCCGGGACCGTACAGGCAAGGTTTTCCTCCTATTTCTTAAATGATGTCTACAGATAGAATGTTATCATAAAAAATCTATGCTAGGATAACTCCTCTTCATTTTAAATGCATAATCTTTGCAAAATACGATTTTTCTCGGGAGATATTGCGCATGCGCGCGCACCGTGTTAGACGTGCAGTGCCGTCTGAGACAAACTTCATAATATAGCTTGCTGAGGGAGAGAGGAAGTGGGAGACTGAGGAAAGGCTGCAGGGAAGATAGCTGGGGCGGTAGAAAAAGGAGGAGGCTGAGCGAGGGACAGGAGAAGCAAGGGGAAGGACGCAAGGGCATAAAGTAGGTGTTTTGTACCCTACATGCTAAGGCGCTCTCCTAATTATAAACAGAGGTCTACTGATAAAGGTATATTCGGGCAATCTATGCGGAGATACCCCCTAACCATTTTAAA
>NW_014577070.1:591719-594435 GCF_000485595.1 Priapulus caudatus
GAGTGGGGGAGTCGGATAGCGGACGTGGTCGCGTGAGCACACGGGAATTTGGAAAAAAATGGATGCTCTCTGGTGCATTCTATATATAATGCATATACTATGCAGTCTAATAGCGATCTGAGCATTAATTTAGCTCATGTTGAGTTTAATATATAAAATAAAAAAAATGCTCAATGAGTTTACACTGTTTTTTGTATTGTGTGTGTCTGCATGTGTATGTGCACGTGTTTTTGTGTTTTCCGTTTTTTATATATTTTTTTGGATAAAAAGGGGGCCCGGACCCCCTGGACCCCACCTCTGGATCCGCCCATGCACTTGGATGTGAATATCTGTCGCCTGCAACTACGAACTGGCTTATTGCCAGTGAGCAGATCGAGGATCCTAAAGGAAAAAAATCAAGCTCTTCCAATGCGTTGTATTTGGCATAATCTGCTCTCCCTAAGGTCCATAGTTTATTCTGATCGATAGCTGGAAGAGCTAATACATAAGAATTCGACGCACTAACTATTCGCAACACATAGCAAATCGGGTGAGCCCGGGTGGGGCCTGCGGCAGCGATCCTGCGGGCTATAGTACTAGAGCTACATGTACCACTATTTATTTGCCGCGCGCGGAACAATTTGTACTTGACGATGTTAGACTGTTAGCATTTTCCAAGAGGATTGTGGGTAACACACCTGTTGATTGCTGTTCTCGCCGCAGTGAGAGTGCACAACAGCGTAGACGAAATATTTCGTGAATTGTTGTGGCGGTGGTTAGCGTACGTGGGTGTGGATTACATCGAAGGTACACAACGTAAGGTAAATTGAGCTCTAATATTTGATACGTGACGTTCGATTGTCTTTACTCGATATGTCGAAGCACTTTACTCGCAGTTCTGAGTTCTTTCAGTGTTGTTGCTATCGAATAACGACTATCGTATGATCGCATCATCGTGGTCAGAATTAGAATTGGCCACAACTCACAAGTTCCCTTCTCGCTTAACACTACGTTGGCGAGCCGTGGCGAGAGGGCTCTAGCGACCGGTTGATAACAGTCTTTAGAGCCCTGGTCGTAGGTCAATACTTCTAGTAACTCAGTAGTAGTACAGTACTATAAGCCCCGTACAGTTGCGCAGGCCGAATAAGAGCGCCATAGAGCAGACACTGTGTGCACGCTTATTCTACGCTCAAGGGTAAGTTGTCGAAATCAGGTACAACAGATATGTACCCCGCATACAAAGGGGGTATCGTATACACAAAGTGACCAGACAATGTATACAAAGTGTAACCCTAACGCTCTAACACTAACCCATACCCTAACCCATAACCCTTATTAACAATAATCACATAAAAATATAAAGCGTAATAAAACAACCTAAAAACTACCTCGGTACCATATCTATAGTAGCCTGAACGACACCGACCTCCATCTGCATTAGTACTTGTTATACTAGTAACTTTAGTATACCTTTACTGTTTAGTACTATACAGTAACCTTTAGCATCGAGCTGTCCCAGCAATATGTGGACCGGTGATCCCCACTGGCAGCAAGAACAATCGCACCTGCAGCTACAGCAACACGCATCTATTGACTATATAAACAACATGGTGGACTAACTCGCCGCCGCACTTCCACTACTCACCGTTAAATCAGTTACAACTACGGTTCCGCAGGTTACGCCACTTTCCACTATCGTTGGAATGCAGAAGCACTGCTTAACAACTAACACCCGCCATCTCTGACAAATCGACCCGCCAGAAGCCCTCAAATACAGAATTCTCAATATCTATGCATACGATCCTTGCGAATGCTACCGAGGTAAAAAGGCGGCAGCCCACACAGCGCTGCGCTGATTTGGCTGCAGCAACCGTCAGCACATTAAACTTCTGCAGCCAATCAGCGCAAGCCCTGTAATTGGCCTGCCATTTTTACCTGGTAGCATCGAAGAACGTGTATTATTGTGTAATAAGATCACACGCTAGCTTTAACAGTCTCTTCCGCGATTCAACGATATTGGAAATGGAGTCACCTGCAGAACATCGGATTAACTGATTGAAACGGTGATTGGAAATGAGCGCGAATTAGGCACCATGTTGTATAGTATATAGTCAATAGATCATGTTTCTGTAGCTGCAGGTGACGACTTGTTCTCACCTACATCCGATGCCCGACCAACTGTATGCCGGCCTAAGAGTCCCGAAGTGAATACGTCACGATTGGCATGGCAACGAGCCTGCTGGTTCTACACAATATCGCGCTGGTTAACATAACTGCGTGTCGTGTTTTGACCCCGATGTAACCCCTCATCACTGAGAGCATTTTGCAGTTAGTTATAGATTCCAAAGGATGGAATGAAAAAGCACGGGGGGAAAAAATTAACAAAAAATTTTTTTATTTTTTTCTGATTTTTTTTTTTTCATTCATTAAATATGTAAGATCGACTCTGCTACCGATGCTTTACCGGGTCTGCAGCGCACACACCTCGGGTTCTTACGTACGCACAAACATTTCACAAGCTAATGCTACACTATTGACCAAAGTGCTGTGTAGAACCAGCCGCGTACTTTGACTGCACCACGTGACGTCAACATTCGTCCTATAGTACTACTAAAGCTAGGTCAGAATAGTTAGAACTATAACCCCCGCATCGATCGCTGCCCGCTCCTGCGCGGAGCTCGGGGGAGCTATAGTCTAAGAGCTAGTCAGAATGTGCATGTATTCTGACCACGATGAG
>NW_014577070.1:595355-596433 GCF_000485595.1 Priapulus caudatus
CTTTACTCGATATGTCGAAGCACTTTACTCGCAGTTCTGAGTTCTTTCAGTGTTGTTGCTATCGAGTATCGACTATCGTATGATCGCATCATCGATTAGCCACAACTCACAAGTTCCCTTCTCACTAGCCACAAGTTCCCATCTCGCTTAACACCACGTGGCGACTACGGCGCCGTGTAACTAGTCGGAGAGCCTGGTCGGTTTACCTTCTCACTACGTTGGCGAGAGGGGCGTCCTACGACGTGTAACAGTCGGAGAGCCTGGTCGGTTTAGGTCAGAATTAGCTCTAGTACTAGTAGTAGTAGTAGTACAGTACTATAGCCCGCGTACAGTTGCCGCAGGCCGAATAAGAGCCGACATGAGAGCACGACACGTGTGTGCACGATTATTTACGCTCAAGGGGTCGTTGTCGTATCAGGTACTACAGATATGTACCCGAGGTACGTATACACAAAGTGTACCAGACTTGTATTACAGAAGTGTACCCTAACCCTAACACTAACCCTAACCCTAACCCTAACCCTTATTAACAATAACAAGCCTCACATAAAAATATAAACGTAATACTAAACAACCTAAAACTACCTCGGGTACATATCTATAGTACCTGATACGACAACGACCCCATCTGCATTAGGTACTTAGTTATACTAGTATACCTTTAGTATACCTTTACTGCTTTAGTACTTATACAGTATACCTTTACATCGAGGCTGTCTCCACAGATGTGTGGACCGGTGATGCCCACTGACAGCAAGAACAAGTCCACACCTGCTGCTACAGCACACACACATCTATTGACTATATATAACAACATAGTGCCTAACTCGCCGCCTCACTTTCCACTACTCACCGTTTTAAATCAGTTACAACTCCGGTGTTCCTGCAAGTGACGCCACTTTCCAACGATCGTTGGAATTTGAGAAGATTGCTTAACAAGCTACAGCTGCCATTTTTGACAATCGACCCGCCAGAATGCGCTCAAATCACAGAAATTCCTCAAATATCTATGCGAAACGATTCTTCGAATGCTACCAGATAAAAAAGGCGGCAGGCCCAACCACAGCGTCTGCGCTGA
>NW_014577070.1:596458-598136 GCF_000485595.1 Priapulus caudatus
ATTCATTGTCAAATTACCTGCTTTGTCAAAAGTTAACAAGAACCCTGCAGTATACCTTTACTGCTTTAGTACTTATACAGTATACCTTTACATCGAGGCTGTCTCCACAGATGTGTGGACCGGTGATGCCCACTGGCAGCAATAACAAGTCCGCACCTGCAGCTACAGCACACACGCATCTATTGACTATATATAACAACATGGTGCCTAACTCGCCGCCGCACTTTCCACTACTCACCGTTTTAAATCAGTTACAACTCCGGTGTTCCTGCAGGTGACGCCACTTTCCAACTATCGTTGGAATTGCAGAAGACTGCTTAACAAGCTACACCCGCCATTTTTGACAATCGACCCGCCAGAATGCGCTCAAATCACAGAAATTCCTCAAATATCTATGCGAAACGATCCTTCGAATGCTACCAGGTAAAAAGGCGGCAGGCCCAACCACAGCGGCTGCGCTGATTGGCTGCAGCAAGCCTGTCAGCACATTAAACTTGCTGCAGCCAATCAGCGCAGCCACTGTAATTGGGCCTGCCACCTTTTTACCTGGTAGCATTCGAAGGAACGTTTGTGTTATTGTGTATATACACACCTATCGGGTGTAGCTTGTTAAGCAGTCTTCCGCGAGTTCAACGATAGTTGGAAAGTGGAGTCACCTGCAGGAACATCGGAGTTGTAACTGATTGAAAACGGTGAGTTGTGGAAAGTGAGACGGCGAGTTAGGCACCATGTTGTTATATATATAGTCAATAGATGCATGTGTGCTGTAGCTGCAGGTGCGGACTTGTTCTTGCTGCTAGTGGTGATGCCCTGCGGCAACTGTACGCGGGCTATAGTACTTACTAGAGCTAGGTCAGAATTAGCTATAGAACTATAACCCTCCGCTCCGCTTCTGGGCTCCGCTCCTGCGGCGGAGTGGAGGGCTATAGTTCTAGAGCTAGGTCAGAATGTGCATGTGATTCTGACCACGATGATGCGATGTGTGTGTGTGCGCGTGTGTGTGTGTGCGTGCGTGTGTGTGTGTGCGTGCGCGTGCGTGTGTGTGTGTGTGTGCGTGCACGCACACGCGTGCGTGTGCTTATGCGCGTGTATTTCCGATGCTGCCTGGTTAAGCCTGTTTGTGTCATGTCTTGGTCTACTTTGGAAGTAGGACCCCGGTTTGTAAATAGGATTGTACTTAGCATGTTATCCCCTATTACTAGTATTAGTATTATTCGTTATCTTTCCCTGATAACTAAATCTTAATAACGTTTTAGTGCAACCATGTGAATACACCCAGAGATTTGCGTCGCCTGCGGGTAGACGAGGGCAGCCGCATGCGGGCGAGTGCGCGACACGTGGTGCCGGGAGGATCCCGACCACCGCCAGGTGGCGTACGAGTAATACACGGTGTCGAGTAGGAGCACGTCGGCGACGGGTCAGCGCAGTGCACAGAGCGCCCGCAGGCGAAGCCACGCCAGAACGGTGAGTCATGCAGCGCCGTCACGCGGCGAGGGTGTAGTGTGGGCGTCGCGTGTGCACGCCGCACATACATGCATTTGTAGGTGTGCGTGTGTGTGTTGTGTGTGGTCGTGTGGTTGTGTGCGCGCCTGCGTGAGTGTGTGTGGTGGCGTGTGTGTGCGCCTGGTCGTGGCGTTCGTGCTGTGTGTGCGTGCTGTGAGTGTGTTGTGTGCGTGCA
>NW_014577070.1:600629-616398 GCF_000485595.1 Priapulus caudatus
AGTTACATGGTAATTCCATTTACATCAAACAAAAATCAGAGATCAACCCATTTCTAATTTAGCTTATCTGTGATCCTAACCCACGCTATGGATACGCGACTTCGTTGTAGCTCACATTGACATCGTCAAGACTAGACGCGCTATCTGCATGGGGCTCCGCTCGTCCCGTTCGTCGGTCAACCATTTGGCTTACGCGTCAATGATATCTTGCAGAACCATTGATCCCCAACATTGCTACAAATTTCATACCATTTACTCCTATGCGGAGCAGATCTGAACGTCGCTACTTCGCAGCCACGCCCACCTTTTTCGGCAAAAAATGGTAAATGATTCTCTCTCAGGGGTGCCTGCGTGAGTGTGTGTGTGTGTGTGTGTGTGTGCGTGCGTGCGTGCATGCGTGTGCGTGTATGTGTATATATACGTGTGTGCACATGTGCGAATGTGTGTGTGTGTGTGTGTGTGCGTGCGTGCGTGCGTGCGTGTGTGTGTATGTGTGTGTGTGTGTGCGTGCGTGCACATTCATGTGCGAATGGGTGTGTGTATGTGCGTGCATGTGTATGTGCGTGCATGTGTGTGTGCGTGCGTGTGTGCATGTGCGCCTGCATTCATGTGTGCTGTGTGCCACGTTCCACGTGGTAAGGTTGCTATGTACAGTCTCTCTCCAGAACTCGCAATTTCCGAAGAAAGGAAGAAAGGAACGACAGATCTATTATAACATTCTTGTTAAGACATATAGGCACGTGCGAAAACTACAGTATTATAATACGTACCATCAATTATAATACTGGAGCGAAGCTGATTAGGGATAAAGGCTGAGGTTGTGGATGCACACGAGTTGAGTGATTTTCATGATGCTTGCATACCAAGCCTCTACTTACCATACATTGATACTGTTAGAGATTTTACAGAGTATAAAATGCAGCCCGAGTGTGAATCGAATGGGTTAAAGAACAAGTTGTGTTTTTTGGTGGTCTTCATGTTTTAATTCATGAAATGAAGAGCCATGCAGTGATAGTGTCAGCAGATCAGTGTAACATTAACTCACTGACGCATCATTTGCTGTGCCTTTATTCATACTCACAGGAATTTTCTGATATGATCAGATATGATGTAGCCTGCAGGTAGGAAAGTGGTAGTTAGTGTAGCCGTTGGTGGAATCTGTGTTGCTGTGAAACGTACCTTCCAAAGTTACGATCAAATCAAACTGAATTAAAATAGATAATGAATGCCAACCTAGTTTTAATTTAACTGTGGCACAAATAGGCAGAATCATCGTGTTAGTTGCTTTAGGTTATACTCAATCTGATATTAAGATATTTGCAGATATATAGTACATAAATGTGATAGAAAACATAGATTATTAAAAAAAACGTTTTTTTGACGACACAGATTGGTGTCGATTCTACAATCAGCATTGGATGTTTTCGAGTAAACAAATAGTAAAGTGTAAAATTAGTATTAGGTATGTCTGTCAGTTGTCTGCGCGTATTTGCCGCATTTCCCACGTCTGCACACAGAGTGTAATTGCAGACCACCGAGTGACAATGCAAACACACCGTTTCTCCCTGACATTTTACGGTGTATATATCACATTGTTGTGTAGTAATTGGAACCAGTTTTCACGTACAGTTGGGCCAAACCTTTCAGTGTTCATTTTTTTATTAGCAAAAATTCAAGCTGGCGGGTACTTGTATACATGTACACCCCTATTACTAGTATTAGTATTATTCGTTATCTTTCCCTGATAACTAAATCTTAATAACGTTTTAGTGCAACCATGTGAATACACCCAGAGATTAATGGCTAATTCGCATTTACATCAAACAAAAATCAGAGAAACCCATTTTAATTTAGCTTATCTGTGATCTACTCCACGATGGCTTATACGGATTCGTTTTTAGCTCACATTGACATCGTCAAGATGAGCTATTGCCATGGGGCGTCGTCCGTCCGTTCGTCGGTCAACATTTGGCTACGGTCAATGATATCTTGAGAACCATTTGACCCACATGTATCAAATTTCATACAGTTGTTACTCCTATGGGAGAGATTTGAACGTCCTACTTTCGAGCCACGCCCACTTTTTGGCAAAAATGGAAATGGCCATAAGTGACACTGACAGTCAGTTCAGGTTCAACGGATTTTGCTCATTTTTGGTATGTGAATGAATAAGGACTGGCCCCAAAACACATCCTACGGGTTTTTATATTTAAAAAAAAATTATGCAAATTAGGTAGATTTTGGCAATTTCACTATGCATTTCAGTGTCTGCCTATGGTCAACGATAACTCAAGAACCGTTTGACCCACATGTTTCAAATTGCATACAGTTGTTACTCCTATGGGAGAGATTCAAACGTCCGATTTTGGAGCACGCCAGTCGACCTACTTTTGAGCCACTCCCACTTTTTAGCAAAAATGAAAATGGCCAGTACCTACCTACCTACCTACCTACCTACCTACCTAATCATACCTACGTGTAATATTGTGTTTTAGATTCTTTGTTACAGTAATTTGACTGTAATATTTTATTGCTTTTATTTGTGCGATAATCAAAAACCAAAATGGCGATCATTTAGGCGTAGCACCATCTCTCGCCCAGATTTCAGACTTTCAGATCTGAAACATTTATTTTCGCATCAAAACTAACCCTGAAACAAAACAGTGAATTTTCTATTAGTATACAACAGGGAATAAGGACATTTGATCACATTTCGGTCCATCATAAATGAAACACTTAATATTGCCAAATTTTAAATATCATCTCCCTCTTCTATCACACCCAAGGTGAGCTATAGTGTCATTGACACTTTCATTTATGGCAGTAGCCAGAGAGTATATAAGTGATACTACTACTACTACATTACTAGTACTACATATGTTATTAGATGTTTAGTAATAATAATGTCAGAGTCCTGACAGTGTTTCACATGTGAGCTGGCATATGCACCATCTACTGGGAATGCAAATGTATGCAGTTCAGTGGAAATGCAGGTATGAACTTGCAAACAACTTTTATGCTGCTGCACATACGAATTTGTTTACTATATTACTTCGTAAAAAGTAATGTATTTCTTCACAACCCGCTACACATTTCTCATTCTCTACGGTGTGCGCATGAGACGGCGGTACTGTGGATTGTGGAACATGTACCACTATTGCCACGGTTGCACTTGAGTGACTTCAGGAAGTTGTTTTGGCATATGGCGTTTGCAAGACGTGGTCTGCTTATCGGCACAGTGTGTGCTCTATTGCCCGCTCACTTGAGTTGTTCTTGTGCTGTGAAAGGTACACTTTCAGGTCTATATAGCCCTTTACCCATTTTTGTGGTTTAAGCGGTAAAGTGTATAGTGACCTACCTCTAGTGAGAATATACAGTGCACTATGTAAAGTGTATGATTGTTTTGTGCTCATTTTTGTCTGCCTACATGCAGATGGCTTGGATAACTTGAAAATTGTAGGTATTGGTAGGAAATGAAACGCCATGCATAGCTATTGAGTAAACCCATTAGGTCTGCATTGTTGTTACAGTGATGCTGTGTTACTTACCAGAGTGTGAATGAGCAGTGACAGCTAAATTCTCAATTTATATGTGTAGCAGTGTGAACATGAGAGATAAACATTGGTATGCATGCCAAGATGCAAACAGTAGCATCTGAACTACGATGTGTGTTTACGTGAAGAAAGTAAATAAGTTTCAAGCTGCTGCAAACATCACTTGAAACTATGAGGTGACAGAGGTAGTTGTGGATGAGTTTGTTTATCCTTGCAGCTGCGATTTCTTTGCAGACGTGTCGCTAGAAGATTACCAAGGATTACATATCTTGCGTTTTACTGATAAGCGTAGTGCAAAAACAAAGATGCAGTGGCATAATGATGAATTTATGCAGATCTATAGCCGTTTGCTATTTTATTATGATGAGTGTGAATATCTCTAGACAGAAGTTGAGGTTGTGGCCACAGTGTTTACTGAACTGGAAATCTTTGTATCTTGATATACAGTACTTATAGGGTATGGATTGATCTCTGCACTAGTATGCATAATTCCTAGGAATTGCATGCTGGTTTAAAGTTCGTGTGGATACATCGTGATAAGTACGTTTAATGTATCAATAACATCACAGTCAGATTTATATCGTAGTAAATGTAATTGTTAGGATGGGCGTAGCGTTGCATTTCGAGTGCCTTTATGGTATGTAGTATGTACCTACAAATTATGTAACGTTTGCCACGTTGTAAGGTATATTTGTAACGTAGACAGTGAACAAGTATAGCTCCCTCAACACGTTGGTTAAAAGGTAGCTCTTGCGTTGATGTCATTCTATTTATATACATGCACACTGTCTCCACGTGTATGGGTAATCTGTTATTTTCGGTGGCTGATCTGCATTCTATTGTATTTGGCACTCTGGTGTACGTCGTCGGACAGTAGGGCAATAAAAGCATACATATGGCCATAGCCCTACAGTTACGCCGCTGGCCTAGTGGAATACACATTTATCTGTCATCACGTGCACTGACTGCATACCTGTTCGTAGTAAAAGAGCGAGCAAGCAGTAGCTAGCACGCTCTGAGTATGAGTGCAGTGTAGTCTAGGATGGTAGCTTAGATTAGGAGAGTAGTAGTAGTCCTGCATGGTTCCCAAGGTCAGGGGGAGCATGCCCCCACATTCTTAGGGGCAAACAGAACCATGTCCCGCGTGTTTGTAAGCCCCAAGAGTAAGAATGCAAGTCGCAGTCAGCATCGTGTATCCCGAAGAGTCCAGATGTGACAGTCCATGTATGTAAACAGAATATTTTTAGAGTTCCTATCCTAGTTTGACCTGTTGCGGCTGCTTGAAAGAATATTTACATTTAGTCGGTTGAGTCATTTGCTGGTCCAGCGATAAGATTATATATGAAGTATATCAAAGTGTATCTTAGCTTAGAAGGTCTACGTTGTGTTTATTTCACGCACGTTTATAGAAAGCTGAATACAAATTTATTCCAAGAATATTGCAAGAATAAATTGCAAGGCAAAATGTTTGTGTTAAAGTGTACAATGTACATGTTTGGGCCTATCTAAGATCTAGCTAAACCTTGATATATGATGGCGAGTGTGGCACCGTGGTGGGCAGTCAGAACTATATAATATACTAGTTAGACTATATATTTCTATGTTGTCACTTGTCAGTGCTACATGCACAGTAGGAGCAGACAGCTACAACTACGTGTAGATCAGGATACCTCTTTATGTTTGCACGCCGTAAACACGCTACGCTCACCACTGAGTTATGGTTCACTGATATCGACTTTGCCTTCGTTTGATCGCTACTGCGTGGGAGCTCGTGTGTAAACATGTGGGTAACAGTGGGGCCATGGTCGAATAATAATAGCCAGTGCTTCCTATAGTCTGTACTTACATGTACACCCGCTTGTTGTTAGCGTTAGGTATGCCGCGTGGTGGATACTTAATATGATGATATTGTAAGGATATGACAAAATTATCGTAGCTGCCCCAAAACTGTTGGTAAAACTAAACTGCGCATGTAGGTCAAGGAGGTGTAGGGGATGGGTCAGCCATGTTTTCATACAGGTGTAACACGTAGCTTATAAGGTGTTAACAGCTTTGTATGAAGGATCGAGATAATCCTGTTGTACACGAACATATAATTGAGCTCTTTCGTGGATTACAATAAAAAAAGATTAGTTGATGAGTCTTATCTGTTTTTGCTACATGTATTTATGTGGCCATTTATTAGCTCACCTTGACATCGTCAAGCTGAGCTATTGCCATGGGTCGTCGTCCGTCGTCCGTCCGTCCGTCTGTCCGTCCGTCCGTTCGTCCGTCCGTCCGGCCGTCAACATTTGGCTACGGTCAACGATAACTCAGGAACCGTTTGACCCACATGTTTGAAATTGGGTATATAGTTGTTACTGCTATGCTCCCATATTAAACATCCTATTTTGGAGCACGCCAGTCGACGTACTTTCGAGCCACGGCAATTTTTTGCCCAAAATGGAAATTGCCATTAGTCAGTTCAGGTTCAACGGATTTTGCTCATTTTTGGTATGTGAATGAATAAGAACTAGAAGTTTTGATATTAAAAAAAAAATTATGCAAATTAGGTAGGGTTTGGCAATTATATAGCATATTATATAGACACGCAGATAACAAACAGTCTGTGGTGTCACACTCGTCTGGTTCGTTTTACAAGATTTCATTGACAATATCTTTAATGCAAAATTCCTGCTATGAACATATTATTATTATATTATTATTATTATGATATAATGATTTATGCTAAGAAACATCAAAGCGTGTATATCGCCATCTACCATCACAATTTGTATTTATTTTTGTTTATAAATATTATATTTATATATAAATTAATTATTATTTTCACATAAAAATTACACATAGTTATCAGAGTATATAATGGGAGTTCTCCCATATATACTCTTCGTTTCTATAATGTACGTCGATGGTTTCTCAATTAAAACAAAACTGACTTCTTCTGAAGTTCTCACTCACTCATTTGTGTCCTTTTTTGTGGTGAGCTACAGTGTCATTGACACTTTCATTATTGTGTTCTTACTCAATGCGTACTGTAATAGATATAATAAATAGAAATTCACTTTCTCAAATTAAGCTATCAGAATTATAAATTTTTCTGCTGCATTATTTTGCAATTCGATAACATGTGAGCTATATATCTGGCATAGTGTTTGATATGATTTGATAAGATGGGTGTAATAAAGTATATCTAATCAAATGTTCATGTTTCTCTAAACTAGTAAGAGTTAGTAATTCATGATTATTTATTGCCTTGAATCTACATAGTTCTCCATGCACTCGCCTTAGTAGCATTTATGACTGGATATATATTAAATATTGTCTTGATCTGCTCAGCAACGTATCAAAATAAACATATATATTATATACATATACTTAGGCCAAAACAAAATATAGGTGTGGTTACGGTTTCCCGATCGACCCTATTTATTCCAGCGACCTAAACATTTTATTGCAATTTTCTTTAAAGTAAAAAAAAAAAAAGTGAATTGGACAGTTTCCTGCTTCAAAAGGCAAACGCACATTTCGGACCATGTCGAAATAAAATATTTCAAAAAAATAAAATGTTTCCCTACCTACCTAGTAACTACCCTATTTTTTTCCGGCATGTAACGGTAACCACACATATGTTTTGTATTGGCCTTAGCAGATACAGACAACAATAACGATAACAAGTGCTCAACATGTTTGCGTTGTTTTTGCTAATAATGTTTTGATTTCTTATAGGATGGATGATATAGAAGTAATGTGATTCCACATAATTTTACGTACTGGAAACAATGGCCTGAGATGAGTGCGAGAGAGGAGCCAGTTTACCGCAGTGTTAGCGGCAACAGAAGGAAAGGCCAAAGTATGCAGAGACAGGAGCCAAACGCACGGTCTCCACAGAGAATTCAACCCATCCTATATCAGAACGTTGAATACGTGAGTTCCATCGATCGCAGCGAGATGGTCGCCCAGCGTGGAACACTCTCTACAGGCGGTGGAGCGCCCCCTACACTCGCCGGAGCGCCCCCTACACTCGGCGGAGCGCCCCCTACACTCGGCGGAGCGCCCGTTACACTCGGCGGAGCGCCCCCTACACTCGGCGGAGCGCCCCCTACAGGCGCATGACTATCGGCAGCCCTCCTACGGCGCTAGCCGGGATTCGACCGGTCGCCCGCGCATGTGCAGCAGGAGGGAGGCGACGGTGACCGGCTCGGCACGCCCCGTCACGCGCGGGCGTCCCCTCACCCCCGTCCGCGGGGGCGCCGCGGCGGGGCGGCCGTGCGTCCCTGCGGTAGACGAGGGCAGCGCATGCGGGCGAAGTGCGCCGACACGTGGTGCCGGAGGATCCGACCACGCCAGGTGGCGTACGAGTACTACACGGTGTCGAGTAGGAGCACGTCGGCGACGAGTCAGCGCAGTGCACAGAGCGCCGCCAGCGAAGCCAGCCACAGAACGGTGAGTCATGCACGCGTCACGGGGCGAGGGTGTAGTGTGGGCGTCCGGCGTGCACGCCGCACATACATGCATTTGTAGGTGTGCGTGTGGTGTTGTGTGTGTGTGTGTGTGTGTGTGTGTGCGCGCCTGCGTGAGTGTGTGTGTGCGTGTGTGTGCGTGCGTGCGTTCGTGCGTGCGTGCGTGCGTGCGTGCGTGCGTGCGTCTGTTGCGTGTATGTGTATATATACGTTGTGCACATGTGCGAATGTGTGTGTGTGTGTGTGCGTGCGTGCGTGCGTGCGTGCGTGCGTGTGTGTGTATGTTTGTGTGTGTGTTGTGTGCGTGCGTGCACATTCATGTGCGAATGGTGTGTGTATGTGCGTGCATGTGTATGTGCGTGCATGTGTGTGTGCGTGCGTGTGTGCATGTGCGCCTGCATTCATGTGTGCTGTACGTGTGCCACGTTCCACGTGGTAAGGTTGCTATGTACAGTCTCTCTCCAGAACTCGCAATTTCCAAGAAAGAAGAAAGGAACGACAGATCTATTATAACATTCTTGTTAAGACATAGGCACGTGCGAAAACCACAGTATTATAATACGTACCATCAATTATAATACTGGAGCGAAGCTGATTAGGGATAAAGGCTGAGTTGTGGATGCACACGAGTTGAGTGATTTTCATGATGCTTGCATACCAAGGACTACTTAAGTTACCATACATTGATACTGTTAGAGATTTTACAGCCCGAGTGTGAATCGAATGGGTTAAAGAACAAGTTGTGTTTTTTGGTGGTCTTCATGTTTTAATTCATGAAATGAAGAGCATGCATGATAGTGTCAGCAGATCAGTGTAACATTAACTCACTGACGCATCATTTGCTGTGCTTTATTCATACTCACAGAATTTACTGATATGATCAGATATGATGTAGCCTGCAGGTAGGAAAGTGGATAGTTAGTGTAGCCGTTGGTGGAATCTGTGTTGCTGTGAAACGTACCTTCCAAAGTTACGATCAAATCAAACTGAATTAAAGACTAAAGTAGATAATGAATGCCAACCTAGTTTTAATTTAACTGTGGCCACAAATAGGCAAATCATCGTGTGAGTTGCTTTAGGTTATACTCAATCTGATATTAAGATATTTGCAGATATATAGTACATAAATGTGATAGAAAACATAGATTATTAAAAAAAATTATTAGTGTAAAATTAGTATTAGGTATGTCTGTCAGTTGTCTGCGCGTATTTGCCGCATTTCCCACGTCTGCACACAGAGTGTAATTGCAGACCACCGAGTGACAATGCAAACACACCGGTTTCTCCCTGACATTTTACGGTGTATATATCACATTGTTGTGGTAATTGGAACCAGTTTTCACGTACAGTTGGGCAAACCTTTCAGTGTTCATTTTTTTATTAGCAAAAATTCAAGCTGGCGGGTACTTGTATACATGTACATTGTTCAAGTCTAAATTATACACCGGTTAAGGTCTCCCGTCATTTTATGCAAGTATATATATATATATAGCCTCGTCTACACGACGACGCTTAACTTGAGTTAAGCGTCTACACGGGGCCTTACCACGCACGCACGCACGAACGCACGCACACACGCACACACGTGTACCTGCACACGCACGCACGCACGCACGAACGTGTCCTGCACACGCGCGCACGCACGCACGCACGCACGTGTACGTGCACACACACGACGCACGCACGCATGCACGCACGTGTAATGTCACACGCACGCACGCACGTACGTGTACGTACACACGCACGCACGCCACGCACGTCTACGTGCACATGCACACCGCGCACACACACACGCACGCACGCACGTCTACGTGCACATGCACACGCGCGCACACACGCACGCACGCACGCACGTGTACGTGCACACACACGGACGCACGCACGCACGCATGCACGCACGCGTACGTGCGCACGCACGAACGTGTACCGGCACACGCGCGCACGCACGTGTACGTGCACATGCACGCAGGCACGCATGCACGCACGTGTACGTGCACACGCACGCAGGCACGCATGCACGCACGTGTACGTGCACACGCACGCAGGCACGCATGCACGCACGTGTACCTGCCACACGCCGCGCACGCACGCACGCACGCACGTGTACGTGCACACACACACGGACGCACGCACGCATGCACGCACGTGTAAGTTCACACGCACGCACGCACGTACGTGTACGTACACACGCACGCACGCACGCACGCACGCACGCACGTCTACGTGCACATGCACACACGCGCGCACACACGCACGTCTACGTGCACACGCACGTACGCACGCACGCACGCACGTATACGTGCACACACACGCACGCACGTATACGTGCACACGCACGCACGCACGTATACGTGCACACGCACGCACCACGTATACGTGCACACGCATGCACACACGTGTACGTGCACACACGCACGCACGTGTACGTGCACACACACGGACGCACGCATGCACGCACGCACGTGTACGTGCACACGCACGCACTCACGCATGCACGCACGCACGAACGTGTACCGGCACACGCCGCGCACGCACGTGTACGTGGCACAACGCACGCACACACGCGCACGTGTACGTGCCCACTCATGCACGCACGTGTACGTGCACACGCACGCATGCACGCACGTGTACGTGCGCACGCACGCACGTCTACGTGCACATGCACACGCGCGCACACACGCACGCACGTGTACGTGCACATACACGGACGCACGCATGCACGCACGCACGTGTACGTGCACACGCACGCACTCACGCATGCACGCACGCACACACGCACGCACGTTTATACAACGCGCAATACATACGCGATTACGCACGCATGCATAATAAATCGGTAATAATCGCTATCGGGTGTTGTCGTGTAGACGCTACATAATCGCTAACTCGAGTTAGCTTAACTCGAGTTGAGGTTCGTCGTGTAGACGCTACATAATCGCTAACTCGAGTTAGCTTAACTCGAGTTAAGCGTCGTCGTGTAGACGAGGCTATACATTTATGATATACGAATGTACGAATCTGTGTGAGTACTGAGTAGTGGTATTACGCACGTGCAGTGATTGCCATCTAGAATATTTTTCGTTCTAGTTATATAGCCTGTTTACTGTATTGCAGGTCAGCCGATGTATGCAGATTCTATCATAGAAGTGTTGAAGAAGAACTACGTCTACCTGTCAGGTAAAATAAACTCGTTTTCTGCAAAAAGCATTAATCACGTCGTTGGACGCGGAGCTCACCCTATATATATACTTATCTATAAGCGCGTACACTGGTGTGTGAATTGGAGGAAATTTCTGTAGCCGGTGGTGAAGACCCAAACAGTCAATTATGTGTGATGATAGGTCCCTTTTCAAACGGGTCCTCTGCTGTGTTTTCTGTCGAAAGTGTTTATTCTTGATGCAAATCTGTACGCGTGTGGCAATTCACGTAGAGTAGCGCAGCACATACAGTCGTGTAAGCGCTGTCATAAAAGCAACATTGAACGAGAGATTTATTGGCAAAAATTCGAATAAGGATTGAAACTGATTCAATATCAATACTGAGCAAAAATTAAACAAAGCCGGTTACAACTTCGCTGTAAAGTCGACACGTTCTAACTCCAAATTCAAACACAGGTATACGTACTATTTTGCTCTGGGACTTGGAGGAAATAGATACGAATGTTGTAACAATGATTATTATTGATGCCAGCGTTGCGAAAAATCGCATCCTGTAGGCAATTAAGCGTTTATGCGTTCTGGTTTGAAATTGGGAGCAATTTGCATGGTGTGAGGCGTGGCGATGTCCCAGCTTGGCGCTATATAGGACTCGGCTAAACACTGCAGAGCACAGCGGTTAACCAATGTCACCGGTGGCCCAGGGCTGAGGTGGATCCTGTTCTACTAGTCGCACATCGCTGCGGACGCCTCGGCAAATTCGTTAGAGCTGTAATTTAGTCCTGCGTACGATATGCCAACTAGAATATATGCGTCTATCAGACATTTACTAGACAGTTGACCAGCTAATAATAATGTTTGCAACTTTGCATGATTGATGGCCCATTTTTGGGAGCATGTATGAATTTCTCGAAAACACGTTTATCTAGATATCTATCTTATTCCTTTTCACATTTGTAAATGCTTTCCATATCTCAAGATCAGTGTTATACGTTACTGTGGTTCTATCAATGTGAGATGGCATGTAAGGCGCTATTAATAAATAACTCTCTGCCGTTGCATGATTGAATTTGACCATGCGACAGCACTGTCAGTAAATATTCAGCAACACATCCGTTACAAATGTCTGTATGACTTAAACATTATTCAACTGCATGAATTATTTATAACATACACTTCAAACTCCGTTAACGGAAGCGGTCTGTGGCCCAGTAAATGGAGCTATAGATGTCTAATGTAGATAACAGCTATGAGTTACAACGAATCTACATACAACTTACAAGTATATTAAAGAATAGTAAAATTTAAATAATATCATAGATTTATTTAAGGAAATCGATGTAAGAGTGCATAAGTAATGAATTATTGTCATATATTATGTGTGATACTTATATATATTATATATGTAATTATGCACATATTTCCACAGTACTTAACACTATAATGTATGCACTAATAGTCTAATACAAAGTAAATATTCTAAAATAACGGTTTTTGTTTAGAATAATAGATTAATTACTAGAACAATAAGGATATATGGGATAGTGTTTGACCTATTCAGTATTCACAAATCTTATGGATGTGGTTAAAAAAATAGTTGCAATGAAATTGCATTTTAAGAGCCTAGAAGTAGCATCAGGTGTTGATGCTTACGAAAACACATTATTTATGTGTAAATTAGAAAGGAGGTTATGCTGTGGAATTATAATGATTTATAGGAATTTAGGAAACGTCATGATCTTGTGCACTATGAATTCCGTTAATTCAAACTATTGTTATATATATAATGACATTATTTTTCGCTTCTACAGACTGTAGTTAATGTTTTTGCATTTGATAAGAATGTATGAATGTATAATATTCGTGTGTGAATATAATTTGCGAAATTAAGGTGGCAGAGACAGGTATGGAGGGCCAGTGCTGACGTTTCCTGCACAACCTGATGGACTGGACTTGAGCATCTTGGATCATGAAATTGCAACGGCTGTTACATATCTTTCCACGATTCCCTGGTCAGTACATGAAATTTCTCATTGCTAACTCGAAACAGTCCTTCCAGTTTCGTTGTTTAAAATGAGGTTGGATCTTCGTTGATATTTTGAGAGAATAGTAGGGAAGAGGATCAATGGTGGTAATAATGCCATGACTTATTATGGTAGTTATTTCCATGTGATGCAACACATTTATATCTTCTTGCTTTTTATTATAGGAAAGAATCGAAAGAGTCAGGGTTCACAGCCATAATTGACATGCGAAATTCATCATTTCGTGCGATCAAGCCTCTATTAGAAGTATTAGAGGTAGGAAGAATGATATTACTAAATATTTGACAAAGTATGCAACATAGTTATTTTATTTTATTCACACTGTGGTGTTTTTAAAATAGCGATAGAAAACAATTTATAGTGAGATGCCATACATATTGTTGTTATTGAGAGTATTTAGTGACATGTGTATAGTTGTTTGTCTGGTACCTAATGTTGTTAGTGTTGTACACCATAACAGATTATATTATAGTTACTCAACATTATGATTTTCTGGCTTCACTAATTTACTTGACCTTGACTGATCCTTTTTAAAATATTTTATTTTGCTTATTATTTCGAAATAATACTACTTTGTATAATTGACCTGTTTAGCTGGAGTGATTGACAGGTGGTTCTTATCATTCTACGTTATGATAGGGGTATTCTAAAAACAATGCGTAGTAATAAAGTGCCATAAAGGAATGCACACGCAAACGAAGTGCACGCATGAAAAACTAAGTAACATAGTATGAACTTGAGCTTGACTGGCCTAGTAGTTCTAGGGCGTGTTATTTCACATAAACAAATAGGTCAGGTACTATTTTCTGTCTCTCGTGGAGTCGTGGGCTAACTACCTTTCTAACAACAGGAGTGTCTCCCTCATCGATTGCACAACGTGCTGATTGTGAAGCCAGAGCAATTCTGGGAAAAGCGCAGACTCAGCTTCCGCAGAGAGAGACTGCATCTAAGCTTTGAGGTGCGTATGCATTGCAAGCTAACGGCTTCTTCTTCTTAGACCCTCCAGTCTCCCGGGAGACACAGGTCATTCGTGAACTTCCTCCATGTTGCTCGGTTGATTGCCTTCCACTCAATTTCCCTACAGGTGTAGCCCTTCTTTCTAAGTTCAGCCTCTGAGTCTTGCTTCCAGGTTGCTTTGGGTCTTCCCACCCGATGTCAAGCTAACGGCAAAGGTTCTGAAATGTTTTCTTTTCATGGGGGAGGTGTGTGTAATGGATGCGCTGGGTGTTGTTATGTGATGTGTGAAAAGTAATTGTGTACATAATAACGAAACTCATAACTGTTAAGTTTTGATTGAATCAAGATTGAATCGTGTTGCATAATGATGTCTAGAATTAGGATAGATCGAGTGGTTACAATCTAAATGTAGAGGTAAGATTTCTACTGTTCTAAGTACTATAACAGATTACAAACCATTCCACAATTTAACTATTTTATTAAATCATTCCACAATTGTACCTGTTTGCTAAAATCACAATTGCCTGTTATATCATTGTATCCCCTGCGACGAAGTCGGCGGGGATACTATGGTTTCATGTCTGTCCAACCGCCGCCTCCGCCGCCGCCGCAGACACTTCTTTCCGCTCTATAACTCGACCCCGAATTGACCTAGCATGACCAAACATAGTCTACTTACACATCTTGTGGAGAAGGTGTGCAGCGTACCAAAACCAGGTCACTATGACCTTTATTTGACCTTTACCTTGACCTTGATCATATTTCCTTTCCGCTCTATAGCTCGGCCCCTAATTTACCTAGCGCTACCAAACTTGGTATACTTACACATCTTGGGGAGAAGGTATGTCACGTACCAAAACCAGGTCACTGCGACCTTTATTTGACCTTGACATTGACCTTGATCATATTTCCCTTCCGCTCTATAACTCGGCCCCTAATTGACCTAGTGCTACCAAACTTGGTATACTTACACATCTTGGGGAGAAGGTGCGCAGCGTACCAAAACCAGGTCACTACGACTTTTGTTTGACCTTTACCTTGACCTTGATCATATTTCCCTTCCGCTCTATAACTTGGCCTCTAATTGACCTAACGCTACCAACCTTGGTATACTTACACATCTTGGGGTGAAGGTGTGTCGCGTACCAAAACCAGGTCACTGCGACCTTTATTTAACCTTGACATTGACCTTGATCATATTTCTCTTCTGCTCTATAACTCGGCCTCTAATTTACCTAGCGCTACCAAACTTGGTATACTTACACATCTTGGGGAGAATGTGTGTCGCGTACCAAAACCAGGTCACTGCGACCTTTATTTGACCTTGACATTGACCTTGATCATATTTCCCTTCTGCTCTATAACTCGACCTCTAATTTACATAGCGCTACCAAACTTGGTATACTTACACATCTTGGGGAGAATGTGTGTTGCGTCCCAAAACCACGTCACTGCAGCTTTTATTTGACCTTGACCTTGACCTTGATCATATTTCCATTCCGCTCTATAACTCGGCCCCTAATTGACCTAGCGCGACCAAACTTCGTATACTTACACATCTTGGGGAGAAGGTGTGTTGCGTACCAAAACCCCTAAGG
>NW_014577070.1:616408-644263 GCF_000485595.1 Priapulus caudatus
ACACATCTTGGGGAGGTGCGCATCGTACCAAAACCAGGTCACTGCGACCTTTATTTGACCTTTACCTTGACCTTGATCATATTTTCCTTTCGCTCTATATAACTTGGCCCCTATAATTGACCTAGCGCGACCAAACTTCGTATACTTACACATCTTGGGGAGGTGCGCATCGTACCAAAACCAGGTCACTGCGACCTTTATTTGACCTTTACCTTGACCTTGATCATATTTTCCTTTCGCTCTATATAACTTGGCCCCTATAATTGACCTAGCGCGACCAAACTTCGTATACTTACACATCTTGGGGAGGTGCGCATCGTACCAAAACCAGGTCACTGCGACCTTTATTTGACCTTTACCTTGACCTTGATCATATTTTCCTTTCGCTCTATATAACTTGGCCCCTATAATTGACCTAGCGCGACCAAACTTCGTATACTTACACATCTTGGGGAGGTGCGCATCGCGTACCAAAACCAGGTCACTGCGACCTTTATTTGACCTTTACCTTGACCTTGATCATATTTTCCTTTCGCTCTATATAACTTGGCCCCTATAATTGACCTAGCGCGACCAAACTTCGTATACTTACACATCTTGGGGAGAAGGTGTGTCGCGTACCAAAACCAGGTCACTGCGACCTTTATTTGAGATTGACATTGACCTTGATCATATTTCCTTTCCGCTCTATAACTCGGCCTCTAATTTACCTAGCGCTACCAAACTTGGTATACTTACACATCTTGGGGAGAATGTGTGTCGCGTCCCAAAACCACGTCACTGCGGCTTTTATTTGACCTTGACCTTGATCTTGACCTTGATCTTGATCATATTTGCCTTCTTCTCTATAACTCGGCCCCTAATTGACCTAGCGCGACCAAACTTCGTATACTTACACATCTTGGGGAGAAGGTGTGTCGCGTACCAAAACCCCTAAGGCAACCAATTTTAACATACTTGCACATCTCAGGCAGATGAGTTGTGTAACAAACCTTTGTCTTTGTGACTTATTTAACTTTACCTACCAAGCTACGTCTTTACAGAGATATTTCATTCATACTAGATCACGGGGGATACATGTAGTTGGCGACAACTGCCCTTTCTAGTTGTTATATACTTTTTGTGTGTGTGTTTACAGCCACAATTTATATCAGTCAGCAAGCTAACCAAGTACGTTGACCCTGGACAGCTTACCAAGGAATTTGGTGGTTATCTCCCATATCGACATGGATATTGGCTTTCTAACAGAGTGGTATGTAAGAATTATATTATTTTGGATAAAAACTTGTTGCTATAGAAACTCCTGGTGTTAGGGCTGAAACGCACTTATTCAGTACCTGATTTATGATTTTTTGCAGACACCTTTATGTTGTTTACCTCAGTCACAAGGTATATGAAGGTCCATATGTACATGGCCATATATTAGGATCTAGATAGAGAGATAACTGTCCTCTTGTTATGAACGTTTTTTATGATTAATTATTTTATGTTGTGTCAAATGATATGCGTGTAGGTTCGTTTCGTCAGACAGTTATTTGTGTATCACTATCTACATCTTGTCTCTGACTAGTTGGTTGTTTGGTCAGTTGGCAGAACGGTAGTGCCACACACATATATATATATATATGTATATATATATATATATACATGTTGCATCTAGTCACACCTTTCTTCGCATCGCAAACAATGTATATGTGGGCCATTCTTGTCATCAGTCACCTGAAGATATAAAGTATATTCAACTACGACAACGACTCATGGATTGAAATTCCAGTCTGGATAAATGATGACGACGACCCCCCTTTCCATTTTCCCCTGTAGACATTCCAGCGTCACCTGACGTGTGTCGACGACCCTGTGTTTGTCCCTAATTTTTTTCCGATCGTTTTCCAGGAGTACGAGCGATTCATGCGGGAGGCAAAGGACGTTCACAGGAGACTGGACCGCGCCGACTTCGAGATTTGCGAGCAGCTTGTGACGAAGAAGACGGCTCATGAGGACCTGCTGCACTTCCACAAGGACCTACACAGCTTCATCGTCAACGCACCCGAGGGCATCATACATGCAGGTGGGCACCCCCCCTCTCGCGCCTGTGGGGGCGCTGCATACTAGCGATGTCCAATTGATGGGTTGTAATCGATTGATTGATTGATTGATTGATTGAGAGGGGGGTTGAAATTATGAAAATAGTTGAAATTAGCTTGGTTACGAAATTCCAGCCTGTTCCTTTGTCAGTGGAGATTACAATAGTTTATAATGCTGTTAATACTCGAGCCGTAGCTCGATCAGTCAATTAAAACCAATCATGCGCTGAAAGGTTTCGTACATACACACATGAACACAATCACAGCTAGGATCGCGCATGTGTTTACAAACGCACGTAAACACAAATGCACCTACACATACATATATACACACATACGCGCACGTACGTACATATACATACACACACGCATGCACGCATGCACATCTATTACATATGTACATACTCTACACAAATGCATACATAAACGTATGTTCATCTTACACGTGCGTTTGCACACCTCACGTGGACGGCTCTTATATATATATATATATATAGCTTGCAATGTTTGTGATGTTCGTGGTTCATTCGACCATTTAGCGTTGTCCTTTTGTCATGCTTATCACTTATTTGCGGTTTGGAACATTATGTGTTTTTTTGTAGGGCGGCGCCTAGCCGCCAGTACATGCTGCTGTCACAGTGATACGCACTATGTGGTGGGGTTTCTAGCTGAGCAAGCACACAACCTGTTTTAGCGTAGTGATATATCTTACTGTCGTGACCATATTTATGAATGGATAAAATTGGGTAGTATGTGCGCTTTGTCGTAAACTAGTTATCAGAAAAAAACCGTCTGGTTGATAGTCAATTCACAATGGGTAAGTTATGTGTTAGAGTTTGTCATATGATACAGTGTGACAGGCATGGCAAAGGTTTATTACGGACAGGTCAATTGCCACTTATATAAATATAATGCAGCGTGACTGGATGAAGATGCGAATGTTTAATGCGACTGTATAATGTTGAACGTAGTTATCCAAATTTAGTTATTACTACAAGACATCGAGAGTCAGGATTACAATTGAAATTGCTGTCAGTTGAGTCTTGATTTGCTCATTTTTAGCTCATCTGACATAGTCAGATGCAGCTTGTAGAATCGCATGAGCGTGCGTGCGTCCGGCCGTGAGTCCGTCCGTGCGTCCGTCAACAGTTGGGCACAAATCTAAACGGCTCGACGTACGGTCACGATATTCGGGACGTGGGGTGGTAATCCGAAAACGAGTTGGGATGTCGAAGCTGGTGGTCAAAGGTCAAAGGTCAAGAGGTGTAAAAGAAGGGGGAACATTCCCTCCTTAACTTAAGGTATAGGGAGGAAATGCAGAATTGCGGCACAAATCTGAAACGGCTTGTACCTCAGGCTCGTGATAGTCGGTGTATATCATCGATTGGTAGGAAAAGCCATCCACTGGTGACCCGAAATTGGTAGGTTGTAACAGGTCAAAGGATCACTGGGCACAAGGGCAGAATATTTTTAGAATTTATCTGAGACATGGGTCGTGACGGAGGCCGATTGAAAAACTTTTTGTTTCAGTGGTGGACCTACTAAATTTTATGGAACTTTATTGAAAGGACAGTGAAATGTACTTCCCCGCTGAACATCGAAGAGTAAGTGCTCGGGACCGTTCAGAAGGAGGGTAAACGAGATCTGGAACTTTAGTTGACTGTTGGAATCAAAGGACTGATACTGCTTTTGCGTATTATTAGATCCGGCCCATACCTGTGGTGAATGTGAGTGGCTACCGTTGCATAGTTGAATATTCAAAGGCAAATGTTGTATGAACCAATGTCTACTCTTCACTTAATTCAATAATTACTTCTCAATGACAGTCAGAACTATAGCACTCTGAAGGCCTGAATCAGATGAATGCTCGCGTGGTGTAGGCACCAACGGGGCAGCCCATGCTGGCACTTCTTCTAATCATAATTGTTCCCTGGCAATTGGTAATGCACAATTGTTAAAAGGCATAATTCGACCGATCGATTATGCCAATTCTTAACGAAAATGCTACAGATAACTGGCACCCTATTGTGCTAGTAATAAAGTACGCAGGTATAACTCAGTAGCCAAACGCGTATTAGTTGTGTCCAATATTCCACTGCTGGTTACTAAGAAAATGATCTACATTGAAATCACGCCAGTCCAGAAATCAGTTAGTTGACAGCATACAAACCTGCCATGCCGGCTGTAACCGACCAGGAACTGGCGAAGGCGCGTGAATCATACAGATTTACGTGCACCGAGACCATTTTGCGCAAGGACGTATCTCCGGCGTCAGTGATTTTTTATCCCGATACCTTGTAGAGTCCTGAGTGCGCATATCCGTACTTATGTTTTAATACTCATTGGGATTCGGAATAAATGAATATAACGTTCTTGAGATATACAATGCAACATATAAGTTAGATGCAACAGGCATAATAAATAACACTAGAGCAAACAATTTACCCCGAACAAAAACAATTCGATGCTCAACATCGTTAACGCAACCATGTGACCGCACGAACCGAACGTCGAGTTTTATTTTGTTGGTCCATAAATTTCGGCCGTTGTCTGCCAGATTACCAATTACAGATTTCAAATTAGAACATTCTTAGTAAATTAGCAAGTGATAATTGGACAAACTAGTACGCGTTTGGCTATAGTAAATGTACTTTTAACTAACACAAGGTGCCAGTTAACTGTAGCATGTCGTCAACTCTTGGGCATAATCGATGTCGAATCTAATGCCTTTACGATCCCAGCTGAGCGAAATTATTCGCCTGTCCTGAATATACTTGGATTCATAGCGCTGTAGGATTCACAACTCCCAGGGAGCTAAGTTAGGGTATCTCAAAAGGCGACTGCCATCCTTGATTATGATTTACATGTGGCACGCCGCCGATCGTCGCGTTATACTATAGGCCTAAGTTTGAAAATTAAGATTTGTAATTCTCATGTAATCTGTTGTGCTAAACGAAATAAATAATAAACTAGTACCAATATTAATACTTAATATTTACCTTCTTGTCATCTTGAATCTTAACATAGTATCATGTAGCTATGGCGTGCATATCCCATTGTCACCAGTGTATATGCGAACATAGCTGTTACCCATAGAAATATTAGAGACCGACTATATATTATTATTCTTGATGGCTGTTACACTCAGGGGCATAAGGAACGCAACGTATATATTCGAGGCGCGGCAGGTAAAAAGATCATCCGCTGCTGGGTTAAATTTTTTTTATATAATTAAGAGAAGAGAGAGAGAAAGTCTAAGATAAAAGAGGAGAGAGAGAGAGTAGTCAATTGAGGACGGGACAGGAAAACGGTGATACGTGTGTATGCGAGCAGGAAACGGGTAAACGATTAAGTCGTGCGAGATGGTGTGCAAGGGGATGGGAGGTGGGAGGCAGGGGGAGGGAGGTCGAAGGCAGGGGAAGGGAGATGGGAGGTAAGGGGGTGGAAGTGGGAGGCAAGGGGAGTGAAGTGGGAGGCAGGGGGAGGAAGGTGAGAGGCAGGAGGGAGGGAGGTGGGACGCAGTGGGGAGGGAAGTGGGAGAGAAGGACCCCTCCCCCGCCCCCTCTAATTGAACTAGGAGATCCATGCTCATATGTTGAAATCTTTTATGTCAACGTCAATGTCATTCATTAACTTGTATTTGAATTGTTATTATTGTTCTTGTTACTTGAATTAGCTCATAGAGATTAGGTGGGTGCGAAAGTGTAGCTGATATATTTGTTCGAATTGTCTACGAAAGTCAAACAAGAATAAAGAAGACTTATGTATAAGACGTCTTGCTATGCACAAATGAAATGAATTTATCAGCAGAACACCAGACACCAGATGAGCCCTGTCACTCTGCAGCACTTGTTAATCCTAAGATTGTAGCAAAGACAAGTGCTGCAGTATTGTCGTAAAATGTCTTGAATTTGCAAACTAGTCCAAAGCATTGCCATACGTTAGATATATTTTTACATTTTATTCATTGTTCGTTCACCCCTATTACCCCGTATGAGTGAATAAGGTTTGAATGTCCACTCTACATTGATTGTATTGTCATCCTACACCAATAAAAAAAATCAATCAATCAATCAACCAATCAATCAACCAACCAATCAATCAATCAACAGATTAATCAATTAATTAATTAGTCAATCAATCGGCCAGTCAGTCAGTCCCTCAGTCACCCAGTCAGCCAGCCAACCAGCCAGCAAATCAACCAACCAATCAACCAATCAGCGATCTAAACAACCAACTAAATCAATCAAATAATTTGCTCATTTTTTTAAATAAGAACAAGTTTAATCTCTTCACACCAATTATCAACCATCACCATCCGACGCAAGCGAGCTACAACTCCCCAACGTTAAGTAAACCCGCCGAGATGCCGACGCTCGTCCTTTGCAGGGAAGCTGCTGCTCGAGAAGCTGCAATTCGACTCGGAGTCGGGATTCCGCAACACGGACGTGACGGACACGCTGGACAGCCGGGCGATGCGCGTCGACGTGCGCCGCCTCATCGAGCGGCTCTTCAACAAGAAGCGCAAGCTGCAGGAGTACTGGGAGGACCGCGCCGAGCAGCTGCAGTACAACCTAGACGTGCGGCTGCTGCAGCAGGGCATGCAGAAGGTAACCTCACCATCCAGCACCCGTACAATACTCCTGGGTGTGTGTGTGTGTGTGGGGTGGGGGGTGGGGGTGTAGAGGTGCAGTACAATCTAGACGTGCGGCTGCTGCAGCAGGACATGCAGAAGGTAAGCACAGCTCCTGGGGGTGTGGTTGGTTGGGGGTACTCGCCTCAGAACTGGGTAGGGTAGGTGCCTCCGGGACCTTGAAAACCTGACCCTGTTGCAAACCGCTTTGCGCCCTAAAATACACCCTGTCCCAATATACTGCACTAAAAAGTATACCCTGTTGCAATGTTGCATATTTCGGTTATGTCCTGTTCTGTCAATATAGGCAGTTATGGGTCTAATATCGGCCTGGTGATATTGGCCCAATATTGTTTTGCTAATGTTGGGCCGATATTGGACAATTATCTGCCTATATTGGTCCAATATTGGCCCAATATTGTATTTGCCAATATTGGTCCAATATCAGCTTGATGGGTGTGTATCTAGATAACCCTGTGCAATAATGATGTTCGGAAATATACCCTGTGCCAATAATGATGTTCGGAAAATATACCCTGTGCCAATAATGATGTTCGGAAAATATACCCTGGCCAGCGGCACGTCCCCAGTACCTTTAACAATTGGGGTGCGCCCTCCGGGTGTGGATGGATGTGGGGTGGGGGTGGTGTGTGTGTGGGTGTTCGTGTGGGTGTGGGTTGGGGTCGTGGGGTGTGTGTGGGCGTGGGGCAGGGGTGTGGGTGTGGGGGGGTGGTGGGGTGGAGAGGAGCAGCTGCAGTAGAGTATGGATGCGCAGCTGCTGCAGCAGGACATGCAGAAGGTAACCACACCACCCACCATACCATGGGCACGCTCCCGCGGGTATAGCTGGGTGTGGGTGTGGGTGTGGTTGGGTGGGATGGAGCAGCTGCAGTACAACCTGAAGAGGTAGGGGGCTAGTAGAAGGCGGAAGGAGGGTTAATGAGCAGGTGGAAGTAGTAATGGAGGGAGTGGGTTAGACGCCATCAGACGGATTAGGGGTGGATGTACATTGTGTGATTTATGCTTGTGGTTTTGTTTTGGCTACAACGCATGGGCCGGAAATGTCAAATGATTGATGCTTGTTGTGTATTTTGGCTGTCGGAACGTAAGGCATGATTTATGCCTGTTGTTATTGGTGAGGAATAATGTAGAGTGGAATCACGACACAGTTTGGATTTTTGGCTGTAGAATGTTAGCAGTATACGCCGTGTTACAATACTAGGCTAGCCCTGTTTGGAGCACATTTCAGGCTCAATAAGAACATTTCGTGATGTGTGCATACTGCAAGTGTGCTCGCAGTAGGTTTATGTAGGCTTTTTGTTGCGAGGTTTATCCACTTTAACGCAGCAATTTTGCCCGACGTGTAGGTTATAGACTGGATTGTCGGACCAGGTGAAAAAATACTGAAGCTTCCTATCGATATCGGTGATTGCTACGAGGTCGCCGAGGAACTGAGGAAGCAACACGAAGAGATGGAGATGGACTGCACCGTGAGTGTTAGCAGTCGATCACCTCTGTATAACGGACACCTGTCTATAGAGGTCGATTCACGTTTTGTTTGTGTGACAGTTATACGGTGATCCGCCGTTATGTAGAACAGACATCTGCATATGAGTAAAAGTTTTTGCGTTTTCCATTAATTGCATTTATACAGTACACTCACTTCTTTAGAATTGGATCCTTCTTAGAACGGACACCTCTCTATAATGGTCATTTATGGGGTTTCCTTTGAGTGACGTTTGCATACAGGTCGACCTGTTATTACTAGACTAAATATTACAATCCAGCATTGTTACAATCAAGTTCATGTGCTTGCTCACAATTTCCTGTCGTGTGCTGTTGCGTGCATGCATGCGGTATTGTCGCACGATTATGTAACGTACGGAACCATAAACAAAGTAGAGTTCACGCGAGGATATATTTGTTCTACTTTTCCATATGTAGCCTCAGTGATAATTTCCCGTTCTATGTAGGACGTGTACTCAAGCTATGCGGATCTGCGACATCGGGCCGGCATGTTGCTGCAGCAGGAGGAGGGCGGGCACGAGGACATACTAGCTCTGAAGCAGTACATGGATCTCGTGTGCAGGAGCTTTGCCTTCAGGCTGGAGAGGCGGAGAAACCTCGTTGTAGCGTCAGCCCGCTTTCACAAGCTCGTCAATGAGGTAATTTCATTGTGGAAAGGGACAGATCACGAGTTGCATGTATTCTACAAGAAGTAGAATATTGCAGTGAGGAAAGGGACAGATCACGAGTTGCATATAGTAATGATAATAATAATAAAAAATAAAAATAAAAATAAATAAAATAGTAATAATAGTAGACAAGAAGTAGAATAATGATTGTGTGGGATATATAACAAACCACATATTGAGCTACAAATGCAAAAATTTCATCCAACAATGTTAAGATATCAAATAAATAATGGCCAGCATTTTGTTATGTAACTAATGTTACTAACATAATAATGTTGGGACACTGGTTAATAGAGTTAAGTGTATAGAGAGTAACAAAGCAATGTTGCAGCACAGGATGCAATGCTTCCTGTCACGTTACGTTGGCATGACACAGGTTCATGATGGCGTATCGTCGTATATGATTATATGATTATATATATCGTGTTATAGCTGTCCAAGTGTTTAGACGACCTGCTGGAATTTCTGTGCACCGAGGCGTCCGTTGCAGATGTGCCCAGCTCAGAGGCAGCTGTGCTAGCACTCAACGAAAAACACGACATGGCACGTGAGTACCGATACTACCGACACTGACTGCGCTGACTCGACTAGACTTTTTTGTTACCAGCTTATGTCCCTATACTGGGTTCTCTAGTAGGGCGGTGTTGTCTAGAAACACAATTAATTGTAACAAATAAGGGTAGTTGAGAAAAAAACAAATACAAAGTGATCAAGATGCGTGATATATATCTATTGCTGTATTCACCTTTCAACAGAAAGGACGGCTGAGAATTTAGTCATTGAAGGTCATTCGCTCCTGTCCATGATGTCAACCAATGTGTTTGATGCTTTTGGAAATGACGTCACTCCTGATTTCATTAAGCAGGTATATTTACAATGGCGTGCTCTACGCATGTGACGAATTGAACGAGAGACAAGATGAAAATGCGTTTCATGTATTTATACTTAAATAAAACATGCTATGTCTGTCTTAATTGAGAGTAACAGACAAGTAGTTATGAAGTGTTAAGTAAAAAGTCCTGACATCCTAGACTTACAATAATCATAACTATCTGTGATGTTTCTTGCTGTTATAGGCCCTTTCACTGTTATAGTTCAAAATGAACCAATTTGTTTTTAAACATGGTTACTGCTTTTATACCCATATTGGTACGTGTATGTGTGGGGTACCTGTACGTGTCCCATGCATACAATTTGGTACACCTTTCACTATTTACTCATAGATTGATCACGTGGAAGGTATTCTGAATGAGCTTAGTGACAGAAAGGCACGTTGTGACGAACTGGCGGATGTCCGCAAGCTCAAGTTACAGCAGATCCTACAGTTGAGGACATCAGAAAGAGATGCCAACCAGGTGACATTGAGTGCTGCTTATGTGTGTTCTTCTTCCTTTTGTGTTCGTGTTTCGTTTTGTTTTTGTTTTCTGCTGTTCTTGTGGTTGGGGTTGTTGATGCTGTTGTGGTTGTTGCTGTTGCTGTTCATTCATTGTTATTGTTGTTGTTGTTTATTAATTGTTGTTGTTGTTATGATTATTATTATTGTTGTTGTTATTGTTGTTAGTGGTGGCTTCTTCTCCACCTCCACCTCCTTCCTCACACTCCCCTCTTCCTCTATCTACATATCCCACTTCCTACCCCAGTATTTTTTTCTCCAAATCCATTTTCATTTTATGACATTGTGATAACGACTACCAATCTGAATCAATGATTTCCTCTTTCACTTTTCTGAAGTGTTGACTACATGTATACGTGGTATCCATTTGTAGAAACAATGGCAAACATCTTCTCAAGGAAGCCATGAAGCATTAATGTTATTTTTAATTTTTTAATATTTTAAAATTACCATGTTAATGTTCCTGCAGGCTGTGACATGGCTGTGGGAACTGTGTGATGTCCTAGCAAGCACACATAGACACATTGGCACAACAGCAGCAGAGGTCAACGGACTCAAACTCGAACATTTCAAGTTTCAAGAGACAGCAAAGGTGATTCTTATGTCCCTCCACATGTGGTAACACATGTATATTAAGAGTTGGGAACGATTTGTTGAATAACTGACATACAAACATTCAGGGCCATCATTGTCATAGTGCGTTACTTTCATTCTTCGCCTATATATTGTATTCTATCACCAGTGATGATTACGTTTGTCTGATCTAAACTCAATTGTGTTATCTTACCCTCACAACAGAGCACGTACCACTACGGCAAGAAGCTCTTGGATGCTGCAGACATGCTGAGGAAATCATGCAGGCAGGACTCTGCACCCAACCATGAACTGAAGCAGCATTTGCACAGGATCTGGCGAAAGTTCTGTAGTGGTTCCACAGAGCGAACGGCTCGTCTGCTTGTCGCTTATGTTTTCCACAACAATTCTGACAAGGTAATTGGTAGTCTACTGTTAATAGCAAGTTCATGTCTAACTTAATAGCTCCACAGCATTATATAACAAGTTCGTCGAATTTGCGTACGGTAGTGTATTGCATTGTAGAGCTGTGTGAGCATGTGCTTCGTAGAGCTGGCCCAGACCTCCATTTCTCACAAATCTAACAGCGAATCTACACCCATCAAGAAAGTCACTTTAATATGAACTGTTTGACAAGTACTTTTCTGTATGCTAGTCTGCGAAAAGTAAAGGTTACATTTGATGAGCAAACATCCCCAAAGCGCACGAGCAATATCGAGGGGAAGTATAGATGATGTTTGTTGCTTAAAGTATTCTTGGTAATGCTTATAAAAACATCGAGACAGCCTCATCGAAATCCTACCGAACATGACCCCACAGATGTTTATCATCTCTGTAGATTTTCCGTAGGATCATACACATAAAATACACGGTACTTAACATTTATAATAATATCATTCATCGCTTGTGTCACTTGTTGCAGTTGTGTGCAGCCATAGATCATTTGATGCATCTGATCAAGGTGCAGACGAGAGCCCATGGCTTTGACCTAACCTGTATGGTTGTAAGGGAATACACTCTCACGAAGGATAGACTTATTAACGAACTCGTGGAAACGGTCAGAATGGGTTTGGCCATCAGAAAGCGACTGGAAGTACCCATATTTGAAGATCTGAAGTATGCATTTTATTCTCTCATTTTTTTATTGAGTATAGCATTTTTAGTTAATAATGTGCGTTTATCGTATGTTCTTAATGTTCGTGTGTTAATTTTGATGTACGAATTAGGGCTGATAATCATGACCACTCAATTTGTTCAGATCAATTGCCGATTGCTGTATTTTATGCACCTATGTAAGTTTCTGGCAAATGACATAATATAATTTATATATAAAAATAAAAATATACATATAAAACGTGATATGCATGGACCCTATAGCAACCAGCCTGCAGTAGTTTCTCGCACCCCCCTGTCCCTCACTCTTTCCTACTATCTCGACCCCCTCTTCATCTCCGTATCTCGCTCTCTCTCTCCCACTGTTACTCTCCCTTGCTCTTTCTCACTCTCTCTCCTGCTTAAGCTCTTCCTTCCCTCGCTCTCTTTCTCACTCTCTCTCTTACTCTAGCTCATCCTTGCTCTATCACTCCGTCTCTCTCTCTCTCTCTCTCTCTTTCTCATTTTCATTCTCACTTCTTTTCTCGCTCTCTTTTTCTCTATATAGACAAAACTTTTCCTTTGCGACAGAAAAGCGAGTGAGGTCAGCGAGCACGACTCTTTCTCCCCCTCTCCTCTCTTTCTCTCTCCCCCTCTTCTTTCTTTCTTTCTCTTTCCCTTTCTCGCTCTCTTTCTGGATCGCTTATATCTCGAAAGAGAAATCTCTATAGAAAACAATCTCTCTATATAGACAAAACTCGTATTGCCTTTGCAACCGGCCTGCAGTAGTTTCTCTCCCTTACCCTGTCCCTCGCTCTTTCCTACTCTCTCGATCTCCACTTCGTCTTTTTGTCTTGGTGTCCCTCTCTAGCTCTCCCTTGCTCTCTCTTTCTCATTCTCTCTCCTACCCTAGCTCTTCTTTTCTCTCACTCTCTCTCCCTCTCTAGCTCTCCCTTGCTTTCCCTGTCGTTCTCACTCTCTCCCACTCTCTCCCCCTCGCCTACTCTCTTTCCTACTCTCTCTCCCACTCTCTCCCCCTCTCCTCCTCTCTTTCTCGCTCTCTTTCCCACACTCTCCACTCTCCTACTCTTTTTCTCTATCTCTCTCTCCTACTCTCTCCTCCTCTCCTTCTCTCTTTCTCTCTGTCCCTCTCAGTCTTTCTCTCTCCCCGCTCTCCTACTCTCTTTCTCTATCTCTCTCTCCCACTCTTCCCCTCTCCTATCTTTCTCTCTGTCCCTCTCATTCTTTCTCTCTCCTCCTCTCCTACTGTCTTTCTCACTCTATCTCTATTTATACAAACCTCATACTTCCCTCGCGACAGGAAAGCGAGCGAGGTTGGTGAGGACGACGACACGTCGGTCGTAGGCATCGACAAGAAGCTCAGCAAGCTGACGAGGAAGAAGGAGAAGCTCGAGTCGATCTGGTGCGACCTGGAGGAGGTCGAGCGCGGACGCGCCGAGACGCAAACGATGCTCGGCCACCAGGCGGCGCCGGACGACCGCCGCCGCCGCCAGATGGCGACCTCGACCGGAAGCCTTCCCGCGTACCACGCTGCCGCCGACGGCGCGCCGATGCTGCGGTCGCGCTCGCAGGACGCGCTGCCGCCGACCGACGCGATGCCAGCAGGGGGCGCCGCATCGTCGTCGCCTCGGTACGCCGTGCTGCGCATCCCCGGTCCGGAGGGGCCGCTCCCGGAATCCGCGCCCGAGGGATCCTCCCTCGGGATGGTCGCGCGGGCGGTCGATCGACCGGAGGGGAACCTCGTACAGCACATGGTGCGCGACAGCTACCGGAAGCTGATCAACTCGGACCTGCCGCTCTCGGCCGCCTCCGACGATGACAAGAAGAAGTTCGAGTACCTCGAGGCGTTCCTGCGGCACGAGGGAGGAAGCCTCGCGAAGCCCGACGCTCGGCTGCTGCTGCTGCGGCGAGGAGACCCCGCGGTTGCCGCCGGCGACGACGACGACGACGAGACGGTCGCGAAGCTGCGGCAGTCGGTCGCCGACGTCGAGAAGTTTCTGTCGAGCCTGATCCGCAAGTCGGAGCGCTTCGAGAGCGAGCAGGGCGAGAGCGAGCCTCCTTCATACAGCCGCCTCGCGCGCACGCCCGAGTCCATGCGCAGGCTGCGCAAGTCTCCAGAGCGAGGCGTCGACGCGTCCTCCGCCACCGCCGCCGGAGTTAATCCGGATTTCCGGCCGAAGCGGCGGAGACTCGATGATGCGCTGTGGGCGTACAACAACGAGCCGCCGCACGCCGCAGGGCAGGAGCTGCGTCGCGATTCGCCGGCCGACCACGTGATCATCATCGGCGGCAGCGACGACGAGGCGGCGCGAACGCCGGATGCAGCCGCGCCGCCGAGGGTCGACCCGAAGCCGACGGGCGAGGAGATCGCCGCGGCGACGACGACGACGATGGAAGGCGTCGAGGAGGGAAGATGGCCGTCGCCGCCGCCGGCGTCGATGACGTCGCCCGAGGAGGCGTCACCGGACGTGACGCTGTCCTTCGAGGAGCAGCAGGTCGCGGCGAAGATCGCAGAGATCCTGGCGACGCGCGACGACGACGACGATGATGGTGGCTCCCCCTGTCGCTACCAGCCGTCAGAGGTGAGCAGCGCCGGCGCCCCCGAGTGGGCGTCGGAGCGAACCAGCTTCGGCGCGGTCGCGGACGACGAGGAGTTGTTACAGGAAGCTTCCCCGATCCCCAACGAGTCGCCGACGGAAGAACCGGGAATGCTGAACATAAGCGGGAAGATGTCGGAAGACGCCTTCATCCACGATACGTCACAGGAAGATTCCCTGGCATACGTCGACGTCTCGGCAGGAGCATCTCCGGCAGTTGCTGTGGATGCGCGCTCACGTCGGACGCGCGGGAAGCCACGGGAAGATTCCCCGACCGACGTCGAAGCGTGGGAACCTTTCGCGGGCGACCAGTCGCGCGAGAGAACAGCGATCCCGTCTGACGTCGCGACGAGCGAGAAGGAATCCGCGGGTGGAAAGAGAATCGTACCGACGTACAGAGTAGTCAAGTTAGTGGAGCCGGGTCGAGGAGAGAAGCTCTTCGAAGCTCGGCGCGCGGAGTCGTTGCGAGCTTTCGATCGCCACGACGATGACGGGGATGTTGAGATGGACGTCTTCGAAGACTTTCCGCCACCGCCGCCGCCTGAAGACACGGCGGACGCGGGGGCGCTGCGACTGACGCCGGCGCCCTCGCTAGATGGCGCCACCGCGTCCTCGCCACGCGCGATCTCCGCGTCCGACGAGCCGGGGAAACTCGACGAGACGGACGCGGGCCGCGGAGGCGTTGTCACGGCGACGGTGGACGCGGTCAGCTTCTGGAGGAGAGCGACGGACGACGTCGAGCGACTGATCGCCGTCGTCGAGGGCGCGGTCGGGAGGCTGAGCGAGACAATCGACGAGATCCACGGTCGCCGTGACGACGGGAAGCCCGGCGCAGCACAGGGCGGGACAGTGGAAGAGGAGTCGGATGCAGGAGTAGGGCGTGCAGTTGGAGCCGGTGATGCTCGGCGAGGCGCGGGTGAGGACGTGCAGTCGTACGAGGGCAGAGAGGAGTCGGCCGCCGTCGACGCAGATGCAACCGTTTCTGATGAGGACATGGTGAGTGCAAGGTTCTTATAGTACTAATGCATATTTTGATTGGTGAATATTTACCATATTCATTACTTACACCATTTCACCATTAATTATTTTTTAAGGTTCTATATGTGGTTTGTGTGTGCTTGCGTAATGTTTTACTGCTGCCGTCAGAATGTTTTATCAGTTTGGTGTTGGATAGTGCTGCCACCAGTGGACAATTTGTGAACTAATAATTTAACGAATGTACTCCGTAAAACGTACACCCCCGTACACTGTAGACATACCTAACTAGTGATGGGTGAAATTAAATATTGGCTTGTGATTATTGAATCTAAATTCACGAATAGTGGAACCAATAGCAATGCCTAAACCTGCGAATTAACTTTTCTTATTTATAAAGCCATTACTCGGTAAAAAGTAACGTTAGGCATTTACGGATTCGCCTACACGGCAAGGCGATTATTTATGCTGAAATACACCACACATCTGTGGCAATCTTCCTAGGAAATGGATAGAATTCTTTAAATAAATGCCATAAGTTCAACACAGGAAGTCTGCTACAATTGATGCCCCCACCATACTGTATGTGCGGGCAGCTCTCTGGAAATTATATGATGCAATATTCAAGCATGCATCATTGCCCGCGATCTGCCTATCTGTACTGCCAGTCGCGCGGCACGTGTAGCTGCTTGGGAATTGCTCATACTCTGGGAGGAGGATGAGGATGGCTTGGAGTCTGGGCGTGTGTGTATAGCAGATGCAGCAGCTGCCTAGTGAAGGCTGAGCAGCAGTTGCCTAGTAGCGGGTAAGCAGCAGTTGCCTCATTGAGGCTAAGCAGCAGTTGCCAATCTCAGGCAGGTATAGTATTTCATGCTTTCCATAAACGTTCGCCGTGAAACCAGAGCTAGCTTATGACTGCAGCCTGACTTCCTTTAATGGCAGGCGGAAATGCCGTGGGCGTTCGCATCGCCCCTCTGAATCACGTCCGTCAAACACGGCGACGCTTCTGATTGGTCCGTGACGGAGGCCCGCGCACATGTGGTTAGCGCCATTCAAGATTTCGCAAATCGTTAATTCTAACAGTTACTGTTAGACTGTTCAGGAAGGAGAGATCTCTCAACAGTTGAGAGCAGACAATCAGCACGCTTGACACTCAGGCCTGTGGTGTGTCAACGCAGTTAAGGTTGTGAGCACTGACGGATATTATATTAGGTTCTTTCTACTCGCACTACATCTAACAGTATAGTCAAGAATGTCACGATAGTGCAACACAAGGTCGAAGCTTCCTAAGGCAAAGAATTGTGCGCAATAAATGCGTTGGCTAAACCCTCTCGATATCCACAATGCTGCCCGTTCGTAGTGATGTCCATAGCGGTGCCGGCTGTCTCCCGTGCGCCAAGTTTGTTGGTATAAGTGACGACACTAAGAAAACAGAAGACGAAATGCGTTGGAAGATTGTTAGTGATGGCGGCGTGTACAGCACGTCCGTATCCATTGATAGTAAAAGGGCGCGCCAACACTTTTGAAGCCATGCTGTACACCGCCCGCAGTCATATATATATATATATATATATATATATATATATATATATATATATATATTATATATATATAAAGTATACATATAAATAAATAACAACTAATTAACTAACTAACTAACATACAAAGTCAATGATTAAATAATAAATAGATAAATAAATATGCATTGCCCTTTTATAATATAAAATATGAGTAGACTTATGATTAGTATGGGTAAAAACAATTCAAAGTTTAGGCACAAAACAAATGCACTTTAAATTTGGGTACCTTATGCAGATTCTCATTAAAGCATTGATTTAGCCTGCGAGGAATTTATTACCGTTAGATTGAGTGTACGGAAAGCTGTCGCATGGTATCCACCACATAAATATCTCACCTACGATCTTACACGACATACGCCTTCTGTCATAAGCACGCTTCCAATTAATCATGCTGTAATACGAGAAATTATAGTGTTTTTCAGTCTGTATTCGTCAGTCAGATACGTCATTCACGAAGAAATATGCGTGTCGCCTGTTCGTGTCAGGAAGACCCGTCCCGCACGGATAAAAGATGGCAGAAAACAATTTTTTACATTATGCTAATAAGTGTTAACATAATATGTCAGTCTTGGCGTACCGTACCGTATGTTTTTACAATCGCGTCGTTTTTTGGCTTTGGTTACTTCGCTATCGGTACTATAGACCCTGTCTCGCTGCGTCGCACGACGAGACATAATTATGTCATCATGTCTTTGTGGTGCATGATAATGTTCCCAAAAACGCTTTACAGGGAAATGACAAAACTGAGATACAACCATGCCTGCCAGATTACGGTGGTTAAAGACACTTCCGTTTTAAAGATTGGTTAGGGCGTGGTGTAAGCGTTTACAATAATTGTTGACAAACAGATATATGTCTACAGATGTATAATTATAAAGAATTCATACGCATACTACGTACGCGAACCATTCATAAACCAGAGTTATAGCTGTGTAATATGTCCAACATGTGAGCACAACAGGATGATACTAGCTTATGTAATGCCGTAGTAGCTGATCTCTCACACCAACAGCGGTTTTTGTGTCTGTTTACGTGTGATGTGTTTTGAACACGACCTTCCCGCTGTACTTGGACGGTAGGGGGTGGTCCACGAACATGTGTATTCTTACACCCCACACAAACACGCACGCACGCACGCACGCACGCACGAGCACACGCGAACACGTGGACGCGCACATGTCGTTGAGTCACGTTACTCATCGCTGTCCACATGCCCGCCACCCCCGCCGCATGAATTCTTCAACCCACGTCGCTGTGGAGGCTGCGCTGGTCCCGCGGTTATATACCGGGATGCCGGCTTCGCGCGATCAGTCAGAGTGTGTTTAGAGCCGTGTTTAGCTGCATGCATACCGAACCACAACCAGATCCCTAGCCCATGGATGTATAGAGGAGAGAGCGAAGTGTAGAAGAGATGTCTGACGCGCGAGCGAGCGAGAGTGAGAACGGCGGCGCGCTGGCCAAGGCCGACGTCACCGGCGGCGTCTCCGAGCGACAGCACCAGACGACGACCATCAGCACAGTCGCCGTACAGGCCGGCACGTCACGGATAGTCCTTGCCGTACTGAAAGTAGGCGCCTTAGTGCTTATTATAAGCTTTCTTAGTGTGTATGTCCGTATGTCGTTCCGTCGGCGCGATGTGTCGGGCGCGATCATCACCTTTGACCTCACGCAGGAGGTTCACGCTGCGGGAGTGTCGCCGTAGGGGATGAGGCGGCGGAGGAGGAGGAGGAGGGGGTCGATATTTGTGATGCTCGGCGTTGACCTTTGACCCTCGCGTGCAGTCGGTGTGGGGGTGTCACTAGGATGGGAGTGTCAGTCGGATGGGGTGGGACATGGTGGGGTGGGTGGGGTTGTGTTTCCCTCATTTGTCCACGCCAATCTCGCTGTGCATTTTAACGTTGTACGGTAGTGTACTAAAGTACGCTGAACATTCTATAAAGTACCAAGTGCTAAGTCGCTTACATTTATTACGTTTTCTTGGACTGGATTTATAAGGTCATGCTGATTCGTCTGCAAAGAAGTATTTCACTTCTTCTTCCTGGTCAAGACTTCCCATGTTAACGATTTCGTCTGGATGTCATCTCATCCCATTGTTATTTAATCTTTTGCGCGTTATTCCGTTTACGAGTCAGTAAGATCAACATCAGATGTTAAATGGGTCGTTTAACATCGACATTAATGCCGAAAAGATTAGAGCATACGATGGTTTTTAACAAAGATATGGTTCATCTCAGATATCCAAGATACACGTTGCCGAAAACGGCGATTCATCGTAATCGACACGAGCTACAAAGCTGTGCATATATAGCTGTAAGGTTTCCATGCGCCGTGTTTATACAGATATTTCAAGAAAATTTATAAACTCCGTATTCTATATATAAATTCCACGTGATGTATTGATTAATCCCACGTGCTGCCCCGTAACCCTACTATCGACAGAAATCAAAGTTTGAAGATGCTGTCTAGTTAAGTGTAGTGTTAAACCCCGGCATCTGCCTCTTATCTGCTCTAAGAATAGCAGCAAAAGCTAGACAGTTCCCCGCGTTTGCTGCTGCCATATACTGTAATAACCTAGTGCTAATAGACCTTGCTAAAGATGGACGTATCCCGCAGAAAGGCGTGCTCGCAACACCCACAGATACAAATAACTTTACTTCTTATGCGCTAATAATGCAACATTTACTGCTTCTTGCTTTCGGCTGCGCTGGATACGCGCCATAGGCGGTGTATAGTTTATCTGTACGTATAGATAGGTTGTCTTGCTTGTGTGATTGTATACACAAGCGTGATTGTATACATACGTGTAACTATATCAAGGAATGTTACTAAAATGATTAGGTTGGATAATGTTCTGCGTTAGTTGCTAACTCTTTATAATTTCTAAAACCCATGAACCTCTCGCCTCTAAGTCTAAGATGTTAGCCAGCTAGATCCAGCTATTACTGTACAATACTAGAAAAAAACACGCGTCGATCACGATGAATTTAGCCATGTGCTCGCTAAAATGATGCTTTTGGCCTGGCATCGTAGCTTACAAATTTAGTAGTTTCGATTCCCTAGCGTGTTATGAATTGTAAAATATCATTCCAACGTATATAAATATTTTTAATCAGCACAGAGTTCGCTTCGGTAATAGCGAATACACAAGACGTTTAATATGTGTAGCCTTCTAGGCTCTTGACCTGATGTTATAGAGGGATACGGTCTGTGATCTGAGGTCTGGTTTCAGGCGGCATATGGCGTGGAAATAGCTGTGCGGTAGGGCACGTGTGTGATGTTGATAGTTGTCAGTGTCTCTGCGTGAAGAGGCTTGAGGGGTAGCATGCTTGTGGTGTGCCTTTACGCGTGTGTGCATGCGGGCCCTGCACGCGTGCGCTGCTTGTACACGTGCCTATGAGCGTGTGTAACGTATGCGTGCGCGCGCGTGTGCGTGTGTATTTGCCAAGCGTGCGTGTGTGTGACTGAGCGTGGGTGCGTGTTAGTGAGTATGGTTATGTGCGTGCGGGTGTGTGTGTGTGTGTGTGTGTGTGTGTGTGTGTGTGTGTGTGTGTGTGTGTGTGTGTGTGTGTGTGTGTGTGTGTGTGTGGTGGTGGGTGGGGGGGGTAACTAGAGTGTTGGCGTTGTGACGTGAGCAGTGAGTTATGTGCATGCATGCGTGGTGCATGCCACCGTCAAACGGGACGTGTGTATTAGCGTGACTGGAGGTTGGCGTCCGTACGTTGAGCTGGTCGAGTGCGTGCGGCAGCATGTGTGGTGTGTGTGACTGTGCCTGTGGTGTCGTGTGGGTGCTGTGCGTGCGTGTGTGCGTGTGTGCGTGCGTGTGTGCGCGTGTGTAGGAACTACATGTTTAGGAGTATGAATGAGTAATGGTCCCCACGAAGCCACTCGTGATGCTGAGGAAGGGATGAACAAGCGTGGTAGATCTGCGAGCGATGGGTGCCTCCCTGCCTGCATGGCCAGTCATTTACTTTCCACATTCCTCGTGAATCACGCCAATGTATTTCAATACGAATTTATTTGCCATGGTCCCGTAACATTTGGTATTCGATGAAGTAAACGTCGGTGTTGTGGACGAGAGAACGCAGGCTATTTTGGGTACTACAGTTAATGATGTGGGATCGCATGCTGTTGCAACACGATGTGCAACTACAAAAAATCTAGGAACTATTACCAGCGGGAAATAGTGAAGCCCCTTATATTATCTAATGGAAACCGTTGTTCCGTGGAAGGCGTGTTGTTAATTTCCTCTTTCGTCAACGTTTAAGTTGTTATAACGAGGCGGCATCTTTAAGTATCTCTGTTTCTTTCGTTTAGCATATTATTTACAGTATCAGCGGCGCACTGAAGTGTATGGGGAGAAGTGGCCGGCTGCTGTTGCTTACTGCGTTCTTCCATTAAAGATGTTGGTAGCCAAAATATATTTACCTGGAACCATTGCTGCATCAACAATGCACACCCAATTTCTGTTGTTCGGACCAGTGTTTTAAGGATACAGTCAAGCTGTTATAAGAAATTTTACCGATTTTTTATTTTTATTCTATTTCGATGGCTAACACTAGGTGATGGTAAACAGCTCACAAATGTCGAGCTGGTGTGAGGAATATATGCGGTTAACGCCAGACTCTGTGCGTATGCGAGGAAGAAGCGTAAACATATTATTAATTATACGAGACGATGACTCGACAACAAAATCCAGGAATCTGTGATTTCGAAGTTTGTGTATTCTGACACAACATGCGTGTTCGGCGGCATTCTAACGTTTCCGGTAGAACGAACGGCTGTTAATCCTATACGTACGTTTTTTTGAAAGAAAATAATTCAAGAAACGGAAACACTTCTTTGTTAAGTATCGGATGTTTCTTTTGTACGCGAAGGGTTCTTTGACTTTTTCCCCGTTTTTTTTTCAAGAGTGAAGGTCAACAGACTGCAGCGACAACAGCCAACCGATTGGCGATATTTTAGAACAGTGCTTCTTAAACTATTTCAGTGTTATTCACACTCGAGTCTTTATCACAAAATTTCATTCACCCGCGACTAAATTTCCTTATGTTTTTGGTAAGTTTCATTCACCCCAAAAATAATTTCATTCACCCTTCGGTGAACCATTCACCAGTTTAAGAAGCACTGTTCTAGAAAAATAGAAACTATTGTTTCCAATGAGCTGTTGTTGTACACGCGATAACGTCCGGCAACAACCGTAACGACAATAAATATTTTGTCAACTAAAGTCGTTTAATACTTTCCAACGAAGTAGTCGCGCGACTTTTAATAAGTAGCCAATCACAGCCGTAGATAATTGTTACATAGGTGCGTGATTTTTTGCAAACGAAAATTAGGCTACTTTACGAAAATTAGGCTCTCTTTGCATTGCAATAGCGTCTGTCGAACAAGGAAATTCGGTTTTATATAAGATGTGGGACATTTATTGTTCACGGCTTCCTAGCTAAAAGAAAACACTTTTCTATCCTTGCTAGCACATGGCATCGAAAGCAATGGTAAGTCCATGCAACATTCAACACTCGAGTTAAAAAGTCGAGTTAAGTGTGCAAATTTAAAAAATCCGCCATTGTGTAACGAAAAAAGAGAGAACCTGCAGTCTGACTGGGACCATTCGCTGCGAATTTGACGCTTTGTTTTTTTGTCATGTTTTTGTTGTTTTGTTGCTTGTTTTTTGTTGGTTGTTTTTTGCGTTGTGGTTGGTTGTTGTCGCTGCAGTATGCCTTACAATCGCTACACGTAAAAATAATATGATAATGACAAATTATAATAATAAATAATGGAAAATTGAGGTTGTTTGGTTGCATGGCGTAAAATTATTTTCGATTATTGCGAGTTTTTAGGGGAAAATATTATCCATATTAAATTCTCAAAAAGGCAAATCTAAAATTCAAACGAATGCGTTAGAAATTGAAAATCGCCTGATAACTACATTAATAGCAGCTAATATGCCTATGAAGTTATAAAAGGAAGAAACGATGATTTATTCCCAGTGTACCCCGTAAAAATATACCATTTTCCAGTTCCCGGTTAAATACAAATGGCAGATTATAACCCTATTCCCGATTAACGGAAAATTCGTCTGGTATCTTTCCGATAATTAAAATGGTACAATCCACGGCCCCTCTCAAGAATAGTAACGATTTGACCAGCCGCATTAGATGTTGAACAGCGGATGATCGGTGCATGAGGAATGTTCGCCGGTCACGTGTGGTGCATACAGAAGAGCTGTATCAGTCTGCGTCTCACATACCAGCATCTGACTCAGTTTAGACCGATGCTTCTCGTAACCTAGAGATCCAGTCTGTCATGTCATGTAGCAGCAGCGTTTGCTGGTATGCGCGGCCGCTGTACTGTGACTACTGTCGTACTGTCGGTGAATGCGTTACGGCAAACTTCGCTTTTTTCTCACGATCAGGTTTATGCGTTTCAAATCAAACTTTTGTTCGCCGAATCGTCTAGACTAATAATATTTCAGAACGTTGTGCGGAACAGCGTCTGGTCCACGCCCACGATATAAACCGCAGCGATTACTTAGTTGTTGAGTCGAAATAATTTGTTAATAATTTGCTTGTGACGGTTAGCTTTAAAGTGGGCGGGCGATTTTCTCCTAACGGAAACCGAGAAACAGTTTTTTTCGCGGTTAGTAACGTAAACGCCCACAAATAATACATAATAAACAAAAATTATATATATATATATATATATATAGTAATTAGGATCACGCTCTCATTTTGAAGTAAACACGATTTTCCACACGCATTTCACTTCACTGAAATTGGTAATAAACCTTTACTCAGTCTACTGTCAAGCCGTGCCACAACTGTCCAACTCATTCCGCGATTGAACGCTAGTTGAACTTCTCACACCACGTGGTCCCTGGCAGCTCGGTTTCATTGGTCCAGCGTCAACATCATCGGCGACAATTACAATCCTCGTCATTGATCCATTGGCCCGATTGGGGTGATAATTGAGGGGCATGGAAATAACTATAAGATCATGTAATATACATAATAGATGTACCGATTCATAATCACATTGGTCTATGCGCTAGAGTTCATTCGCCGCTTAAAGGTTTTAAAAATGGATTCATTACCTTTAGCTGGATCAATTATTAGCTTATCGCATATATGTTATCATACATCGACGTCGTTCATTCAGCACCAACAGCAGCGCGAATTATCATAGGTTTTGGCTTCTAAATTTAGTGTGGCCGGCATCGTGAAACCATGTCTCGTTAAGAAGGCAGTCATTATTCATTAACTGTGCAACTATCACGACGTCATGTGGACCCTAACAATAAAACCTGTATGAAATAATGCCGGCCTAAATGACATTTTTCAACGCCCGCCCCACCCCTCTTTGCCGTATACGTAGGCCGTAACGCGTGCGTGCGTGCGATACAGGCGTATCGTACGGTGCGTCCGTCTCTCCTCTCTCTTTCTCAACTTTCTCTCCTCTTCTCTTCCTCTTTCGTCTATCATCTATCTATCTTATTTAGGTCCGTATCATTCCCTCTCGGCTCCTTCCGTATATATATCTCTATATTATATCTAATATCTATATATAATGCAAGCAGTTACAGTAATATAATTAATGGGAGGTTATTCCCCCATTCTCCCCATTTATGTACTCTTTGATATCATAGACTATATTATATTATATATAATATATATTATTAGTTTTTATTTCTTTACACGGTTTTTATCCTACACGCGTGTGCTCGGTCGGATGTGGACTTACTTATATATAATTTAATATATATATATATTATATATAATCTATTATCACTATAATTACTATATATATATATTATCACTTTATCCAGTTGTTGATGTTATTCGACTCGCTCGCTTTTATACCAGCGTTTTTCTGGTTTTCCTCGTAAAGTAAGAGATTCCGACAACAGGCCCGCATTCCTTCTTTTCCGCCCACATTTCTTCTGATGACGTGGCCTACCGCTGCTGACGCATAGACGCGAGGTGGTGGAGGAGGCATCGCACCTACAAACGCGCGCCAGCCTAATGCTATAGTCAGCAAACACGAAGCTAGACAAATAAGCAGCCGCATTGCACGCGTCCCCGTCACAGTGGGTGACGGGAAGTATCGCGATATATCGATGTAACCTCTGAAAGCTCGTCGCTGAAGTTTTAGCTGGCATCGTTGTTGTCTACGTGTGGATAACCCTGCGTACGGGGATACCTCTATAAAGCGGGCACCTGTCCGTGGACGGCCAGGTGTGGTGTTTCCCGTGAGAGGGAGTTACACAGGGACACCACCTTGTTGGAGTCACGGTCACCTGTCCATAGCGGACACTCGGTGTTTCCATTGAGCGTCTCTTCTTGAAGGGTTGTCTGTGTTTGCTTTCGTCCCGTATTCAAGTTTAGCGAATAACTAAATGTAGGTACTCCCGCTATTAGATGAGTCATGTCCGTAACCGAGAACCTGTGATGCGATGCAATAAGAGACTGACTGGCCGTGCAGACATCGGAATTCATGTACATCTTCGTTAACGAATGAGCCAGCACGGAAGTACTGAGTTTTTAACACAAATACAAAACTGACGTATTTTGGTTATTGAAATAAATAGCTGGTTTTTGGTAAAAACATTGCGTAACATCTGTTGCGTAGTCCTATATATTTTTCATTATATTTATTTTTTCATTTCATTATTTTATAGCATTGTTTTGCCTACGCAAAATGCATTACTGATAACAAAAATGCCCCACTATATATATATGCTAGTCATGATGGGGGTTTATATTGCTCGTAGTACACTAGCATATATTAGGACTAGCAGCATTATTTATAGCTTCGAATTCCACTTGATGACAGTTTCTGGCACGGCAGTAACATGTGCGTACTGACAGTACACAGATATACATCGAGTCTCGTGGTTATTTCTGCTCCCTTCTCGCGCACCGCCCGCCGCTATATGCAGCCAAGGGAAACGGTAAGTCTGTCTACACAGACCGAACTTCCTTGAGCTCGCCACGTACAAGGAGAGTTCCGGTTCCGGTTTTGTAACCATGGGACCGTGACACCGGATGATGCTTGTACGATGTAGTCTGTACGAGTAGTATTTTTCGTCTGTCATGATTTGTGATTTTCTTCAAGAATGAATTAACAAAGACGTAAAAACACCGAAATCGTCTACGGTGAATTTAACTTTACGACGTTTAATGTACGGATTTTTACGCACCAACACGGTGTCGGATCGTTTTAGTACTTTCATTCAGAAAACTTGGTTAAAAGTGAAAATATATATACCACGAACTGAGATTTAAGCCCGTCGCACACGTGAGTTATTTTACTCAAGTAAAATGACGCATGAGTCAAATTACTCAACGAAAATCCGCCGCACACGTGAGTAAAATGACGCATGAGTCAAATTACTCAACGAAAATCCGCCGCACACGTGAGTAAAATGACTCATGCGTCACATAATTGAGATTTAGAGTGCCCCATCAGTGTCATTGGAAGCAGTTTTTGTTCGCTGCCATTAGAATATAGAAACACCGCGTTATGGACCGCTCTCGCAGATCCTATTGTCAATGCCTGTGGAATCAGATGTGATGATATATTATACATAAGGTCGTACCTGCATAGGTCAATGCAGCTGTTGGTTCGGCGATTAGTTTATTCCTCGCTGTTTTATGAAGCGTAATCTATTTGTGCTTTCTGATGCACTCTGTCCGTGAAACATTGTGATATATTTTTGAAGGTAGTCTCATAGCTCTTCCGTATACTGTCGATGTTTGATTTCTTATGTTAACTATTGGCTAATGTCAGAGAAACCTCTGGGGAAGGGGCTGGAAGCAGAGAGCGACCAATTAGAGTAGGGGGGGGGGGACCCTTGTGCTACCCCGATCAGACAGAACCGTAGACCTATGTACCAGCAGGAATGAGATGGATATATAAATGCCGAATAGACAGACCAGTGGCAACACGCACTATTCGCAGCAGGAAAATTTCAAGACAAATGGTAAATTTCTCGACCGCGCAAGAGACAACTGCACCACTTTCCTGGTTGCACTCGTACACGTCAGCCACCGGAAATCGCTGCAAGCTGTTTCCTTGTAATACGTCACAAGTAGCATGGTTTTTAAAAGCACTTACACTGCTGAACATTTGAGAACATTTTCACCGTACTAGCGTTAGGTGTATATATTACTCGAGCGTTTGCACGCGTGTGAACTGTGGTAAATGAAATGCTAGCGGTACTACTGTACGTGCTGTCTACTGCACTGCCTCACATCTGGAGATGGTTTGTACCCTCCAGTTATACCCAGGATAGAATAAGGCGCCTACTCTTTATTTATAGTTCAGAAACGAGTCGTAGTTTTGATAGCCTTACGCGTGGCTGTATACTACAAGACGTGGTAGATACCGATAATACGTCCGCCATGTTTGTTCCTATCACAGTTCATATACGGAAGTGTAATGTCGTAGGATCATTTCAGTAACCTGATACAATGTGAAGCTGTGAAACGCTTCTCTCCTATACGATGTCAGCTTTATCTCTCTCAATCTCTTTCTCGCTCTCTCGCTCTTTCTTTCTTTCTCTTTCTTTCTCTTTATCTCTATCTTTCCTCTCTCTGTCTCTCTTCGTTACGCTCTCTCTGTCTCTCTGTCTCTCTCGCTCTCTGTTTCGATCTCTCCCTCTCTATTTCTCTCGCTCTCTTTCGCTCTCGCTCTCTATTTCTCTCTCTCTC
>NW_014577070.1:646353-649026 GCF_000485595.1 Priapulus caudatus
CAGAGAGACAGAGAGACAGAGAGACAGAGAGAGAGAGAGAGAGAGAGACAGAAAGAAAGAGACGACGACATAAATATCCAAGAGAGGTTCTACGGATATACCTTCTCATTTCATTCTAACCGCGGTTGGATAAGATGTGCTCCTTGTTATAGCAAGCAGTCAGATTTTTTGGTTAGATTTATCCTTGGCTTGCATCGCGTCGTTGTTAGATTCCAATCAAGTGCTAGTTATCATCTCGCCCAAGGTAATTAGAAGTTAGCTTGTAATAGTTGGATATTACTGTAGATATTGGATGTAAACGGCCATATTAACTTTATCTAAGTCATATAGTAGGTGTGAAATCTGTTTTTAGTAACTTTCATCTGATTTTAACTTTGCTGCAGCGTGCCGGGTGATTTGTGAGCACTGTACAGGTTTAGAAAGGTGTTGATAAACAAGCGCACCACATGTGCGGGGCCAGCAGAAGTAGAAAGCTAGAAATGTTAGTAGTAGGGACTGCATTGCTGTACTCGCTGCCAACGCAAGATGCCCGATAGGATATTATTGAAGCCTTCGCTTAGGCCTAATGTTTCGGCAAGGGTGTGGACCGTGGTGCATTTTGCGCGCAAGCCTTTTATTGTCTTGTTTACTATCTCTGGGCTGCGAGTGTTTGTGTTGAGGTCAGATTCGGTAAATCGCAGAAACTGGTTGGAATTGAGGTAGTCGTGTCTCGTCTTCACGCTTGTAGTTGCTTGTAAGGATTTAACTCCTCGTTCCTTATCCACTGTACTTCCCGTGAAGGGGTTGTTTGCTCAATCCCAGTGATTTTCTAATGGCTTCATTAAGTTTAATTATTGTGCTCTAGTTCATATTCCCAGTTCGCATGTTGTTTGGATAGAAAGCACATGATCTATCAAATAGTTTCAAAACCGGTCTATCGTTTTAACAGTTGCCTTAAAATAGTTTGCTTTTTATGTTAAAAACATTTTTGGCTAAGCTTCTTTGACTAGAGGAAAAGTATATAACTTCAACAATTTCGTTCGTCAGCAACTGCGGCAGAATGTTCTGTTATGCGGCTTCACTAAGCTGATGATACAAATACAGTAAGAACCCCAAGGTCTGTCTGTGAAGCAGAGAGGTCTTTGCACCATGTTTATGTTCACAAGACATTTGTCTAGTGTCTAGATTGAAAGATATACAGCCTGACGTATGTCTACTTGGAGATATTTATTTAGTCTTCCCATCCTAGAATGACTTATAAGTAGTAGGTAGTGAAACCCTCGCAATCCTTGCAACTACATATATATATATATATATATACGTGAATTATATCTGTATGACATGACGATATGAATTAAACATCATATTAATTGTGATTTTTTGCGATTTTCAAAAAACACTAGAAATAAATATATATTGAAATTTAAAAAAACATTTTAAGTTATATCATTCCATATAAATAAATCAGAATGCATATTATTAGTTGTTTGTATGAGGTTATTTTCACGTAATTATTCCATCGAAGAAATCGTAGCTAGGACACGAGGTGTTACTATAAAGAATTTTCTCACGTGTTAGTTTTTTGTGATCATCAAGCGAATATACAAAGAATAATTCTAAATAATTAGTCACTCGAAAACCGTTTCTCGGTTGGTTGACATTAAATGCGACAGCAGCTTTTCCAATGAACACGAACAAACGAAATAAGCAGCAACGAAGGAACGTGTGTATGTAGGTGATAGGAACTAGGAAGTATTAGGAACGCCACACTGCAAGTTCTCGCAGAAACGTGCGTATGCCCGGAGGAGTGAGAGAGTATACAGATAGCGCCAGTCTATCAACCTAAAAATAAATACAGGTGTCATCTATAAATTATGTGTAGCGGCAGTAATACAGCGTATCACGATAGGTAATAGGAGTTATGCAGGCGGTGGGGGTATAGCTCAGTGGTAGAGCATTCGACTGCAGATCGAGAGGTCCCTGGTTCAAATCCGGGTGCCCCCTCAAGATATTTTGTTATTTGCTAACAACGTGTCTAGCACCTACCGATTTTCACGTAACGAGATCCGCAATGCTCATAGAGTACTCGTCTATATTTCTACCGCTCGTTTTGGCTCTTAGTCTAGCTCTAGCTCTAGCTAGGCACGTAGACTCGTTATAATCTGTCTTGGACATGTGAGCACATAGTCCAACGGAAGTGAAGACGATCAATGGAGGTATAGGCGTCTCGACAGACAGACAGTTATCAGATCTGTATACTATCTGTCTACTCGATTTTCTTCCTGGAGTACTTTGAACGAAATAGGAGCAACTACCCCACAAACAGTTGGCGTGTTTGAGAGAGAAGGGGGAAGAACGTGACAGAGAGTGACAGAGAGAGAGAGAGACAGAGAGAGAGCGAGAGCGAGGAGAGAGAGAGAGAGAAAGACGAGAAGGAGACAGGAGAAAGCGAGGAGAGAGGAGGGGGGGGCGAAGAGAAGCGAAGAGAAGAGCAGAAAGAGAAGAGAGAAAAGAGAATAGAGAGAGAGGAAGTGAGAGCGAGAGCGAGAGAGAGAGAGAGAGAGAAAGAGAGAGAGAGAGAGAGAGAGAGAGATAGCTAGAGAGCGAGAGACAAGAGAGAGAGAGCGAGAGAGAGAGAGACAGGAGAGAGAGAGAGAGAGAGAGGAGCACGGATTTTATCAATAGAATTTGAAC
>NW_014577070.1:649297-650603 GCF_000485595.1 Priapulus caudatus
AGAGAGAGAGAGAGAGAGAGAGAGAGAGAGAGAGAGAGAGAGAGAGAGAGAGAGAGAGCGAGAGAGAGAGAGACAGGAGAGAGAGAGAGAGAGAGGAGCAAGGATTTTATCACGATAATTTGAACACTTTAAATATTTTGGATAGGTTATTAATGACATAATCAAGACTGCCACTTTCTTCAAACTTGATACGTTGAAATAACCCCTACATACAATAATAAATTAATTCATTAATTGCCCTATAGTGTTTAAACGTATATATAACCAAGCATCTAACTACAGTAAGTAAACCTATATGTAGGCGAACTTCTGGCTTGCACGTGTCCTAATGACGAACATATTTGTTTAATTACGTGCACGACAGATGAGATAGTGTTTCGCTCCTGCGGTTACACCCTCTACTGGCGCACACGTGCTCTGCTACCGTACTCTGCACCCTACGAAACGTACTGCGCTGACTTACGTAAGATGGAGATATTTCGCGGGGTGGCTGTGCGAATATGCAGCTTATGCGAATGTAGCGGCGAGTGTATTTGGCAAGGAAGAGTAATATTGAAACACAATTGATAGAGCTATGTTATACAGATATATGAAGTAAACTTCCCGATAAAGATATTTCGTTCCTTGGCATTGCAAATGCTTAATGACAGCTAATAGCAGTGTACTATCAGCGCAATATGCGCCCCACAGTTGCCCTACAGTTATCATTAATATTTTTGTGTCAGATTATATCAGGAGCACGTTAATAGAAACCTCTATTCATGTACTCCTGGTTGTATCATGCTAAGGTACGAATTTATACTATTTTAAGAACAGTCATTTTAGTTCAGTAACATGGTAGTAATAAGTTGCAGTATGATATCATATTTTACTAATATAACATCGGCTGAATAATATGTATTTTATTGTTTAATAGTAGTTATAAATTACTTTCCAAATACTTTCCAATGTCTCAGTAATTAACTGTTCACTGACTTTCTCGCCCTGTGATAATAATTATGTACACTTGGAGCCGTTCTTAGCCAGTGTTGCCATCTTGTGGTAGAAAAATGTAAACTATTTTGGGGAGCTGTTGCTAGCACCATCGGTTGCTCATAGATGGCAGCAGCTGAGTGAAGTTGACTAGTAAACTGGCAGTTTGAAGCAATGTATTTACTAATCCATTTATTTGCCCATTGATAGATAGGTTTTGATAGCTTCTCTTCTCCCATCTCTCTCCATCCATCCATCCATCCATCCATCCATCCATCCATCCATCCATCCATCCATCCATCCATCCATCCATCCATCCATCCATCCATCCATC
>NW_014577070.1:651209-664189 GCF_000485595.1 Priapulus caudatus
CCATCCATCCATCCATCCATCCATCCATCCATCCATCCATCCATCCATCCATTTATCCACCCACCCATCCATCCATCCATCCATCCATCCATCCATCCATCCATCCATCCATCCCATCCATCCGTCCATCATCCGTCCGTCTGTCTGCCTGTCCGTCCATCCATCCGTCCATCTATCCACCCATCAATCTATCCATCCACCCAACTGCCCCACCCGCCTACCCGCCTGCCTGCCTGTCCATCAATCCATCTAGTATTGCTGATTACTACTATGATATTAAGAAAATGATAATATCCAAAAGCTCTAACTTTTATTGTTTGTGCTGTCGTGATTACTAAATAGCGTTGTCTATTTTATTTCTCTGTAGAGCGGAGAATGGATACGGGTAAAGATCCACCAGATGGAGCCAGACATGCTGACGGTTGGCTCCACTCTGCCAGAAGCGGTACAGTTACGTGACCAGCACGATGAGATGCTGGCCAAGTTACAGGTGAGTGACACATAATAGGCTGGTGACACGCTCCCTCCGTCCATGCATAGGCTCTGTAGATATCAATCCTAGCCTTCAGTAAAGTTTATTGTGAAAATGCACTTTGACGTGTACGATTTTGGGTGTCAACGATGAGTCTTAAAAAACCGAGCAGTCTTGAAAAACTGTAACGGTGCTGCTCGCACTTAAATGCGTGTACAGTGTAGACACACTTTTATGTAGCTGTGCCAAATGCCAGGCCTGGCGTCTGCTGAGTTTACAGAGGATATGTTCTTGTTGAATGATACTAACCAAGGATGAAACCCACAAACAAGGCCTTGATAACGGAATCATGTGATCAGCGAGTGATAGAAGGCCCAAATATCCCAAAATAATGAGACTGTGTTTTTCTCCTTGAAAATGTATTTCTCCTTGAAAATAGTGTGTTTGCTATAGCGAATCTAAAACATATTTGTGGAAATATGGTAGACGTTTTCTTAGCAGTACGTTGAGAAAATTCTAGAAAATGTTATATCATAGCATAACAAAACAAAGTTTAGCAAATGATATCATCCTGTATTGGCTTCAACTAAAGTCTAGTTGGTATAGTTAGTGAATGGTTAATAATCGGATGCAATGCTAAAGCAGTTAAAAAGCAATAGCTGTATCAACAGTAACTAGAGCAACTACAAACAAAACAGCAGCAAGGATGACAACGACAACAACAGCAGCAGCAACAACAACAACAACAACAACAACAACAACAACAACAACAACAACAACACCAACAACAACAACAACAACACCAACAACAACAATAACAAAGACAGCAACGATACGATCGCCACCACCAACAACAATAACAATAACGACGTATAATAATATACGTTGTGAAAAGATTAGTAAAACACAATATTATGATGCAACACTGTACACCATGCAAGGTCAGAATTCATCATGGTAAAGCTTAGTTTAGCAAAGCTTAGTAAACCCGGGCAGAAAAAGCACAGATCGAATTTCCTCTGTAACCCATTTTTTGAAAGCATACTATAAAACACACAGCCCTAATTTCTGCATGGTCCTACACTAGTGAAAGATAGTGATACTTCTCACTGTACGGTCCTGGTATGGTTAGACATATGTCACAACGCGAATAGTTCTCGATGGTATAACCGAGGCCGGTTTTTATCACGTATGAAAAGTGATGAAATACGATGTTTGGAAACCAGTTAAGTTAGTCTGTCATCGGTCTGCGGGGTGATGCGGTTTGACTGACTGGCTAAATCAGCTGTGTTTTTGCAAAGAAGGTGGCTTAAGCTGAGACTTCTCCGCAATTTATGTTCAGCTGTGGTGCGGCAGTTAGCTGCGTAGATGCCTGCCTGTGGGTGCTGCCTCACGTCAATTTGTTTACAATTTGTTAGGCATTGTAGTGAATCGTCTTTCTGAATTTTAGGTGAGTAGATTGTGTACATAGTTTGAGTGCTTTCGAGTGAAGCGTCTTAAAAATTTGCTGCTGCTAAATTATGTTGAGCGGCTGTTTTGTTATGGCCCGCCCCAGCGCCAATATTGCCAGGCTAGCTGGTAGCAAGAACGTGTCAGGCGTGTGTTTTCAATACGATATATTTATATTCTGTAATTTACATCTTAAATCATAATACCGCATGGGAATTGCGTGCAGAATGTATCGATCAAATTAATATTCGCTCAAGTTCGTAACTTTTGTTAAACCGAACTACTGTAAACACTAGTCAAAGCCGCGTCGATTTTCGCATGCGCGTATAACTCTGGGGCTTCATCTATTTACTGCAAATTATTCCCAAAGGTGGCAGCATGTGCACATGTCGATGCCCAATCTCAAAGCCGAGATAGTTATTTCGTACGATATATCTATTACGGTGTGTAGTCATAATGAGGTGACTATCTAGGCTTGAAGATTTATGAACATCGTAACACAGCTGAAGCCACATAACAGGTGCACCTATGAGGCTGCGGCACTGGATGCAGCAATGGATGGGGCAGTGCAAACCAGTAGAACATCTCTACGGAGCTATATATTTTTATAGCAACTATATATATATATATATATATATATATATATATATATATATATATATATTATATATAATACGAGCACTGTGTGTTGAACTAGTGTGAAATGGTCACAGGTTATGTGACTCATGTCACATATCGGTTTAGGGTTCATCACAGACGGCCCATAGTATCACTAGGAAGATTTTCTGCCCTTTCCTCTCACTGTATGTTACAGTGTTGTTGTTGTGGTCATTCGCAATGGTAGAACACAACAAACGTTGTGCGCAAGTGCAGCAGTGAACTCTGCATGCTATCCCAGTTTTGGTTTCAGCAACACCCCTCTCCCCGGCACAGTTATAAATATAGCTGTCATATATCATGTTACCACCATATTTGGAATGGCCTTGAGCCTGACACAGTCTCAGTCTGTCTCAGCTCATGCTGTATGTGCTTTCGTTGAAGTTTTTGTTGAAGGTAAGAGGCAAAATCTGCTGTTTATGAAGAATCCTTAACCCACTTTTTAGGTTGTTGTTGGGAAGAATCCTTTGGGAATAGGAAGAGACCGTCACGTTTCTATGGGTATATTTGTCAAAAGTATTTCCATATAAAGTAAATACCGATGGCGCTATACATATCCTTATACTCCTACCTTGAAAAATCCTTTTAAATATGGTTAAAAAAGTTTGTTAAGTTCGAGATTTAAAGAATCTGGGTAATTTGACTTTCTGATTCTTCATTCCTCTGCAATTTGGCTTGACCGGTGCGAGTGATGTTTTGATCGAACGGAGCGGCAAATTAGGAAGAATAGCAATTTACACATTGACAGTGAGAAAAAACAAAACTGTCTGTGTTTTCATGCCTGATATTTTGTAAAAATTCCCTAGTACCATATAAAGTCGCTAACACGCCCCACTTCCCCTTCCGTCTCTAGCTATACTATGTGATTGAACAAGAAAATTTGGACAGCGGGTTGCTGTTAAGTTAACTGTTGCTATTCGCGCACGTTGTACTTCTTATACTATAACCCATGTAGTGCAATTTATTAAAATCAATTAAAAATAAAGCAATCGGTATAAAAAGGTTTGTCACAACGTGTCATCTAGGTCTTGTTATCATCATTGAAAGAACAAGAGACTCTACTGTTGTTACATCTGGATATACGTGAAGAATGACACATTATATGCTAGGCACAAACCTCATATTGTAGAAAATGACATCGATGGAGAGTAGAGAGAAAGGAAAAGAATAGAGAGTCACGATGCCGAGTACCTCTGCTACTGTGTACTATGTAGATTGGAGTTAGTAGAGATGGTACAAAGCTTGAATTTTCTATTGTACTCAGTATTCATGTATCTCATATTCTAAATGTTGTTATCATACGAAGATACAAATGTGCAACAAGTATGTTATATTTAATATAGGGTTTGGCTGGCTCACTGCTAAGTCGCGTTCCCCTTATCTTGTACATTGTCATCGTACCCTGTCACGTTTATTGAGGACACTAATTTACCTAATGATCTGGCGTGATTGACAGCAACCTTTAGCCAATCACTGCTGTTATCAAGGGGGGGGGGGGTTCTAAAGGACAGTGCTTGGAAACGACGTATCACAAAGTCGGTAATATGGCCTGCTTTCCTGCAAAAGACGTATAAATTGCTTTAGCGTGACCGACGTAGCAACAGTATCTAAGTGGGCGTGGTTATCGTGCTTAGATGGACAGGTCAATTACATTATAGTGCTGCAGTAATGCGGCGATGTGAGCTATACTATGTAATATATACTATAATAAATACTACGTGAACCTACGCTATACACTTACACTTGTACGCATGCGGACGAACGCGCGCGCGAGCATGCGTGGGGCGCTTGCACGGGGCGTCCCTACACTAGTACCCATGTCTTTTTACTTGGTTAGTTGTTGCTTCGGTAATAGACATTGCTATTAACGAAGTGGTGAGATAGAGCGCTCCGTTCAGCCGTGTCCAGCACTTTACGCAGACACGTACGTCGCCACGTGTACCACACACACGCCTATACACTTATACACGCACGCACGCGTGTGTGTGCGTGTGTGTGTGCGCGTGTGTGCGTATGTGCGTGTGTGCGTGTGTGCGTCACCGTGTGTTGTGTTGTGTGTGCGTGTGCGTGTGCGTGCCTGCGCGCGCGCGTGCGCGTGTGTTGTGTATGAGTGTGAGTGTGAGTGTGAGTGTGAGTGTGAGCGTGAGCGTGAGCGTGAGCGTGAGGTCGCGGGCACGATGCTGCAGCGTGAGGGTGTGGTGTGTGGTGTTGTGCACTGTGTGTGTGTGTGTGTGTGTGTGTGTGTGTGTGCGGTGTGTGTGTGTGTGTGTATGGTGTGTGTGCCTGTGTGTGTCGTGCTGCGTGCGTGCGTGCGCGCGTGCTGTGCTGTATGGCGTGTGTGTGTATGCGTGTGTGCGTGCGTGCGTGTTTCCCTATGTGTGTGTGTGTGTGTGCGTGCGTGCGTGCGTACGTGCGTGCGTGCGTGCGTGCGTGCGTGCGTGTGCGTGTGCCAGCTAAAGAAAAACACGACCACTAAGATTTTAAAACCGACTCCAAGTAACGCGAGTAGTAAAGAATCTTGAAGAATGCGATGCTATGTTAAAGATACCTACAGTCTGCTTTAAAAACTGGCGCACACATTAGGACTAAAAATACTCGCAGTTGTTCGCGCTACTCAACTTTCTTCCTGTAATATAACTTACTCTGGTTGCTGGATGCTGCGTTTCAGAGGCAGATCTGGCCTGCGGCACGTGCTGTCACCTGTTGGCACGGATAATAAGTAGACTGGCAGCGAACGGCTATGAAAGCAAACATTGAAACATAAACCCTGCTTTGTGCTTCTGTTTCTGTCCATTTCTTCACTTCTGGACCTGACCCATTAGTATCAAAGCAAACACGGGGTAGATATCGTGGACAGAAATTTACATGAAAGATGAGTGTAGTCATCCCCGGATTCAATTTACATGTTCTACATAAGTTTGAAAAAATTCATAATCACCCAACAGAACAGAAATCACGATCATAATGTTATCAACACACATGTTATTTGGCTTATCCTGTGCTGTGTTTGAGTTGTGCAAACTTGTGTCACTTCTATGCCTGCATGTAAAGGTTTGGCATATTCCCTTTTAAAGCCACTTAAATTAATGTGTTAATATTGTCATCGTGACAATATAGACAACATTGATCTAATTAGTAATTACATCTATTTGCTTACTGGTGGAAAGAAAAGCAGGATCAGGTTGAGCGGCAAACGATAAATGAATTCTGGGTAAGTATTGGGATAGATGAGCTCTAATAGTTTCCGGGCATACGTCATCCAGAAACAGGAATAACATCTTTACGCGTATGAATGCAAGGTCTGCTTCCTGTTCCATGTAGTCCCAGATAGGCCTATCTCCGAAAAGTCAGTCAAGGACTTATGATCTGCCTAGGGTCAACACCTACTGATCCAGTGTGTTTTAGGGGAAGGAATAGAGGGGGAAAGGAGGAGCATACACTGCCAACACGCAGTTTAATACACCCCACTGTCGCCTACTCTGACAGCCTGTAACCGAAATGTTCCTTTAGAGTTTAGACAGTTGCCAAACATTGACGTTTTTTTCATGTCAGGTATGTCGGTATTTGGCTCTACGTATGCATGTTGGATGACCTGGTATCAACAGTTTTGACACTGTAAGCTTGTTTAGAGCATTCAAAATATCAATGACTTCTGTAATACGATGGCTTTAATATAAATTACCAACGTTCTCGAAAACAAAGCCATTGTAAAGCTGAGTTTAGCCTACCCTACCAACTTTACATTGTCAAATTGGCGAATTGGACCAATTTCGCAACTATACAACTGACAATCGGCAGTGTAAACGCAAAAGTCGCGCGAGCAACTGGTTAATAGCAACAAGTTGGGAGTTTAGAACACGCTCTATTTTCGCCAACTCTCTGTTGCCGAATTGCGAAATAGGTCAAATTCGCCAATTTGACAGCATAAAGTCGGTAGTGTAAACCCAGCTTAAGAATGTTGACGCTGATCGCATTCCACGCACATTTCAGCTATGAGTCCACTCTATCTGCAATGCGCCGTGGCATATATATTCTATACACATCATTAGGCTTCTGGACGATACTTTACGAAAGGAAACGAACGAAAAACACAAAAATGTGCATTTCTGAGCTGAAAGAATGGGGACAAACCAACAGTCGCTCTCCGATGATTGTGCAACCGTCTGTTATAAGATACCGAGCAAGTAGGTGTGGAAGAAAAGAACGCGCATAGGCGAGGCATCTTCATCACGATTACTTGTCCTGGGTAATTTTACAGCTGGACTTTTACAGCTAAGACCTTCATGAATTAATACAATGTTTTAATTATTCAGAGATGAATTTATTAGCGCGTGGTCGTATTATGTTCTGAATGATCTCAGTGTATCGCATTGTCCTCATCTGCGACATATGTGCGACTTAATGAAGATTCACGCGTTAAAGTCTTAAAACAAGGCAGCTCATTTCATTGCTCATTGAAAATAAAAAATAAAAAATATTTAATTGTAAGCACGTTAAGTTTTACGTGTGCGGAAGCTGCTCTCCCCTACTGAGTTTGTAGAGTAGTACCATTCCTAGTTATACAGTAACTATAGTATGTTTTCCCACTCACTTATTGAAACAGCTGTTTCTCAAACTCGGAGTTGATGAAGCCCTACAGTTTGTCTTATGCTAATAAACACTTTCCAAGTTGAACATAAAACCAATTAACACGCGTGCAAAGTCCGCACTGATGCGCTGGACTAGAAGCTGAAAGCATGGTCGAGGATGAGTTCGTTAATGGCGGGACATCATGGACAAATGTTTTTATTGCATGCTTATGAATATTAGTGTCACAGGAGTAAGAATCGGTAAAAGGTAGGAACATAGTCTGTGTGTAATTGTCGTGAACTAGCTTAGTTTTGTTTCGGTTCAGTATGTGTCTCTTCTTTTCGGGGAAGATTCTATCTTCGTAAGCAATAATGCCACTTGTCGTAAGAAATAAGCAAGTATGATATAAGATCTGCGCTCAGCGCTTAGGATCAACACCTCCTTTCGGCAACACTTCTCTGGTATCCCGTCCCTCTGGATAGGCCTATATGTAGAGAGGTTTTATGTGAAAAGGAATGGCAAGGCAATGCTCAGACACCCACGTAGTGCGCATGGCAAGTTAATTAAATGAAACATGTAAAAAATTCACGAATCAGTGCGGTGTGTTTATGCCGCCATAACGACGGAACCAATTTGTTCTTCTATGCATGTGGGTTATCACTGTAAAACTATTTGCGGTTAGCGCATAACCTCACTGCCACACTTTTATGTTATTTGCTGCAGTACCCGCATAATGTCAAGAACTAATAATACACGTGTTATTAGCTCTTGATTATATTGCAAGTGAAGAAATACTTATACCAGGGTGAATTCGTTTCAAAGAGATCATACACGTGCGATTGAAGAGAGACGGCCTTGAGGTCACCGTGATGACGCAGTACGACACGTTGGCGGCATAGCGGGGCAAAATAACCCGTTAGTTAAATATTTGGGAGGGAAATATCAGCACAACATTCTAACGAAATATTGAGCATATTTTACCAAGCTGGCGCGCATGTGTGCAAATACCGACTGTTCATCAAAGTACTGTAAGTTGAAACTATGTCATTTACACAAGGCATGCGTGTGCGGTGCCGGCAGCTGTTGCCTGCAGAATGTTTGAAGTGGCAATAATCTGAAATGTTGTTTATATAATACAGTGCTTTACATAACTCGAACATATATTTTTTGGCTATAGCTACTGTGTAAAAATTATGCCTTAAATAAAATATATAAACTGTCAACAAAATCCCAGGAAAAATACAGATATAGAACGCAACCAGTGTACGTGTACGTGTTGAGCATTTAAATGTAAACGCATTTAATTACAATTCAACGACTACAATTTCAATCTCAAGTCTTATATGGGCTAAAATCTGTTTGCCTTGATGGCTAAATAGCATATTAGGTTAGATATTTAGACCTGTTCGTAATATACTGTACAAATGTCTATCACAAGCTATAATATATGCACCAGTGTTTTATGAGAAAGTCAAACTATTCTCTTAGTGCTTGTAAATGTTTTTATCGTTTCTTAGAAATAAACATCGTAATTATTCATTTTATGGCTTTAGATACGACCCGGAGCTTACGTTTACACGAAGGAAGCCATATAGCTCGCATACACAAATCCGTTTACCATGAGTGCCATTATTAAAAGCGACTATCCTTCCATAACCTTGAAATCTCATGAATATTCTTACCCCCGTATTATGTTATTTAATATTTTATATCATAAAACAACCACGTATTTATCATTAAACATGTGTAACTCTACTGTTCCCAATAAATAGAGAAGATAACGTAGAACGGTCTAAACAAAGAGGTACGATTTTAGATGTTGAGCCTCATCGAAAATCCACACTTCGTTTAGGATGCGGTGGCGTGCTTTACAAAATAACCAACGTACGCCGAATACCAGCCCTTTCTCAATATTGCTCAATACCAGCTCTTTCTCAATAGCCGTCAGCTGTTGAATTGTTGGAGCAAGCAAATCAGAGCCGTGTACAGCTGATATACATGGTCGGATGCAGGATAGACGTAAGATAAGAGTGCCTACACCTATGTAGTTCCATCACTACGCTACAAGCGAGCAGTCTTCCTCCCGCGGTAGAGCGAAGAGATACCTGGGAAGAACGTTCGATTAGGAGTGAATAAAAACAAATGTTGAATGTTGATTCGAAAAAAACCGTTGGGGTTTATTCGCTCCTGGTCAGGTGTCAAATCAGACCGAACCATACGTGAGATGAGTGTCATGTGCGAGTCCGGTTCGGGTCATGCGTGGGTCAGTTAAAGGTCAGATATGTCGTGGGTCGGTGAGGTGTGGGTGAAGTAAAGTTGCACAACAGTTATAAGACGCGCTGCCAACTGCTGCTCAAGGGGTCGTTGTCGTATCAGGTACTACAGATATGTACCCGAGGTACATATATGTATACACAAAGTGTACCAGACTTGTACTACAGAAGTGTACCCTTACCCCAACACTAACCCTAACCCTAACCCTAACCCTAAACATACCTTATATAAAAATATAAACATAATACTAAACAACCTAAAACTACCTCGGGTACATATCTGCAAGAGTAGATAATATAACGAATATATATAACGTCGATAATATAAGATAGATAAGAGATGTTATTATCTACTCTTGATATCTGTAGTACCTGATACGACAACGACCCTCTGCCCAACGGCTTGCTCGCGCTAGACTTTATTTGTTTGGTAATTCGCGCAGCTTTACAGATTCAGTGTTCCGTAGCAGCAGCCTCCGTCAGGTCGTTATCGTGGTTCGATGTGACAGAGTCAACATGTAGTATTATTCTGTAGCAGACTGGCACGAAGGCTTCGCTGGATTTTTAAATAAATAACTCGAGTTTTTTGCACTCAAGAGCGGCAATAAAACTTGGAACCCTGCTTGAAGTCTCCCGGTAAACAGTGCAGGGGAAAAGGACATTGCCTCAGATCGAGACGCCCTTTTGTGTGGCGGAAACATTCACGAATTTCCACGGAGTATAATAGTCAAATAAAAATTCAAAATTAGACTGATAATGTTTATATAATAATAATAGATATTATTACTTTGTATATGTTCCTGATCTAGATACAACGCTGGATATTTTCCTTATTATATTTATTTTGAGATGTAGAATATAACTAGTTTCCCTGTAATGTTTCAGGTTTTAATCATGGCTCGTCATTCATCAAAGTACGTTTGTGATAAAATCATTAAAGTGTGTATTGTTAATTGTTATTGAAATCCTAACCTTCACAGCTGTTACGTTCTGACGCATGGCTGTCAAGAGCAATATCTCTAGTAGATATCACACGTAGGAAAAACCAAAGTAGAAGTTCAATCGCACATATACTTGGCGTTTTTGTACGGGGTTACGCATTTAAGTGTAAGACTGGGGCAGGTCTTTAACTCGCCGCTCGGTAGCCGATTTGCTTTCCGCAACGCTCAGTAAAAACCAAACATGTATTGACAACTCAGAGTTGGTGCACGCGGAACGCTGTGGCTGCGCGTGTAATCTATGTACGTTGGAACAACTGTCGTTGATTTCTACTGTTTTCAGCGTTGCTCGCGGGGAATCTGGTGTGCTCGTCTAAGACGCTGCTCGCCTCTGTGTTTATTATTTTGAGGTTTAATTATAGCCAGGCAGGAAGAAAAATACCGGTGCTGTTTGCAATCATAAGCAGCAAGACGCAGTCAATTAGTGCTATCGCTCACGGACGAGAACTGTTATAATTTCTGCTTCTGAGCGCACTTTCATTATTGCTAACAGATTACGAATTTAGCTAAAAGATGCGATCCGAAGTTAACATTTATAAAATTTCACATATATATATATATATAATATAATAATATATAATAATATATATATATATATATATCTATTAGATTTTAGACTTTAGACATGTTTTCTGACAGAAAGGCTGCCATAGTGTCATCCTCTGCTGATTTCTCGTGGCTGTTGTTGTTGGTTTGACCCCAACTGTAAATTATTGCAAGCAAGCGGAGGCAGATCGTCCGCGTAATAAAACTGTTTCCAGTTAGTCGTCGTTTATAGTCACGGGGCCACGAGCTGCCATTACAATAAATCAACACTCCCTTAAATTATTCGGAATTTTATGTATCAGCAACGGTTTGCCAACCGTTATAATGGTGTAAATCATCGTAGCAGTAATTTTGTCCGGGCAAAAAGTGCGCGTGTTGTGGAAACTGCAAACATTATAGTTGGGGAAATTAACCAACGTTTGAAAGATAGCTGCAATAGAGCCGAACAGCTTCGTTATTTTTTTGGGCGTCGGTACAATTGCGAGCGGGAAGACTGATGACGATGATAGAGAATGGCTGCGTGCGCTACAATTTTCGCACATATCAACACGCAAAATACTCGCCGAAGTGAAGCGCTAAATGCCGCACTTCTAAGCTCTTCAATAATTAAGCATTACTACGCTGCTCGTCTATGTCTGGTGCGTCCTTGTCGTTATTATCACTCTTAGTTTGCTCTCGGCATCTCGCTCCTAAATTCAAAGCAGCACCGTATATAGATAGATTAGCTGCAAGAAGAACCGGCCAGCGGAAAAACTTCTGGAATCAATATATACACCGAATAGCACCGCTGATATATATATAAATCGCCGTGAGCTTTACGGGGCATGCCGGGGCAGGCTGACCGCCCCCGTTGCCTCTCGCCGGGAGATGTTTTTTAATGCGGGCGGCATCGCATCAATTAAAACGTGCAGCGCGGCAAAAAGTGCGCGTGCGTGCGCGCACGCCAGCCTGCCTGCCGCCGTGCCGCCTACAGGCGACCGCCGCCTCCAGTTACGGAGAGCGCACGTGGGTCACGTGGCACGCGCGCAGGCAGAGTTTGTTATTTGATGCACGGATGCCCGCCGTTGTATTCTCATTCGGGACCAACATGTCTTCAGAGTCAGATTGTTGAGATGGTTACCCGTGTGACTGTGTTCAGCTGCACAGCATTTGGTATGTTGTTTGAAAACGACACGATCCGATGGTGGATGTTTTGTGAAACGGTTTGCTTCGATATTATGCGTATATTTATGTTGACGTTTGGCGCATTGTTGGTTCGGTGATTGTGCATGTCAGTCCGTTTGGCTTCTGTGTTCTCTAACGCGTTTCCACTAATTTCTGGGTGTATTGTGTCGATATGGTTTTTGGTGAGATCTCGATGCATTAGAGTTGAATTTGTTACCAATCGTTTGGTTTTGATATCCCGTGGCGATAACGCTGGGGTATGTGTGATGCTATCATGTTAGTAATGGTATTACTGTGAATTTGCGAGGAAGTGTTGAGTTTTTTTTACCAAGATTTTAGAGTATGTGAATTGATGATTATTGTGTTACGTAATGGAAATGTGAATACTGCAGACATACTGCAATAGCTACTGGAAGAGAATGGGAGCGCAGACATTTATTATAACGTATAGATAGTAATTATTAGTAACGTGCTGTTGCTCTCTGGTCAAGCAAAACTCAGCTCAGATGTATTTAATCGTTACGACTTCATTATTGTATGAAATGCTAACAATAACTTTAAAAGTCCAAGAACTCATTGTATATGTGTCACAGCACTGATAGGCAATGAACGATTATATACACTTATTATCAACATCAGTAATAGTGGCTATAATTGCTTACATTTTATAGTGAAACACATTTTAGTATTGTTTTATAAATCTGGTGTATGTTTAGTGCCATCGCAACTAGTTCCTGTTATCTGAGTGCATGAGGGATGGATTCTGGATTCACAAGCACCGAGAGGGTCTCATAAGTCATAAGAATGCGCGCGTGTAACTAACTACTGCTTATATTTAGGATTCCAAACTTT